>NW_027513739.1:0-95083 GCF_048772815.1 Callospermophilus lateralis
CCAATCTTGAAGATACTTGGTGGTAATGAGCAGTACACCAATCCCACTGGGTTCAGCAAATTTCGTTCTTCTAGGTTGAAGCATTCGTTGGCAGAAAGAGGTTGAATTTTCAGGTTTCACTCTGTTTTTCTCCTATATTGATAGATGGATTTGGAACTCCAAATCAAACGCGGTTTGTGCTAGCCCCTTGAAACTTGACACAATAAAGTAGTTCTAAGTTATATGTGTATGGTTTGTGTCCAATTGAAGTTTCCCTAGGAGGGAGTTGTGAAACACACTTTCGTTTGGAAGAGGTTGCCAAGCTTCCAAAATACTACAACTGTCCTGAAATGTCAGCATACGTTTTTTCACCCAATCTTTAAGGTACTTGGTGGTAATGAGCCGTACACCAAGCCCACTTGGTTCAGCAAATTTCGTTCTTCTAGGTTGAAGCATTCGTTTGCAATAAGAGTTTGAATTTTCAGGTTTCACTCTGTTTTCTCCCATATTGATACATGAATTTGGAACTCTAAATCAAGAACGGTTTGTGCTAGCCCCTTGAAACTTGACACAATAAAGTAAGTCTAAGTTCTATCTGTATGGTTTGTTTCCTCTTGAAGTTGCCTTAGGAGGGAGTGGTGAAACACACTTTCTTTTGAAAGAGGTTGCCAAGCTTCCAAAATACTACGAGTGTCCTGAAATCTCAGCATAAGTTTTTTTACAATATCTTGAATATCCTTGGTGGTTATGAGCAGTACACCAATCCCACTTGGCTCAGCAATTTTCGTTCTTCTTGGTTGAAGCATTCGTGTCAAAGAGTTTGAATTTTCAGGTTTCACTCTGTTTTCTCCTATATTGATACATGAATTTGGAACTCTAAATCAAGCACGGTTTGTGCTAGCCCCTTGAAACTTGACACAATAAAGTAGTTCTAAGTTCTATGTGTATGGTTTGTTTCCTCTTGAAGTAGCCCTAGGAGGGAGTGGTGAAACACACTTTCGTTTGAAACGGCTTGCCAAGCTTCCAAAAAACTACGAGTGTCCTGAAATCTCAGCATATGTTTTTTCACCCATTCTTGAAGATACTTGGTTATTATGAGCAGTACACCAATCCCACTGGGTTCAGCAAATTTCGTTCTTCTAGGTTGAAGCATTCGTTGGCAGTAAGAGTTTGAAATTTCAGGTTTCACTCTGTTTACTCCTATATTGATAGATGGATTTGGAACTCCAATCAAACACGGTTTGTGCTAGCCCCTTGAAACTTGACACAATAAAGTAGTTCTAAGTTCTATGTGTATGGTTTGTGTCCAATTGAAGTTTCCCTAAGAGGGAGTTGTGAAACACACTTTCGTTTGGAAGAGGTTGCCAAGCTTCCAAAATACTACGAGTGTCCTGAAATCTCAGCATATGTTTTTTTACCCAATCTTGAAGATACTTGGGGGTAATGAGCAGTAAACCAATCCCACTTGACTCAGTAAATTTCGTTCTTCTAGGTTGAAGCATTCGTTTGCAATATGAGTTTGAGTTTTCAGGTTTCACTCTGTTTTCTCCTATATTGATTCATGAATTTGGAACTCTAAATCAAGAACGGTTTGTGCTAGCCCCTTGAAACTTGACACAATAAAGTAGTTCTAAGTTGTATCTGTACGGTTTGTTTCCTCTTGAAGTTGCCCTAGGAGGGAGTGGTGAAGCACACTTTCATTTGAAAGGGGTTGCCAAGCTTCCAAAAAACTACGAGTGCCCTGAAATCTCAGCATATGTTTTTTCACCCAATCTTGAAGATACTTGGTGGTAATGAGCAGTACACCAATCCCACTTGGCTAAGCAAATTTCGTTCTTCTAGGTTGAAGCATTCGTTTTCAATAAAATTTTGAAATGTCGGGTTTCACGCTGTTTTCTCTTATATTTATACATGAATTTGGAACTCTAACTCAAACACGGTTTGTGCTAGCCCCTTGAAACTTGACACAATAAAGTAGTTCTAAGTTCGATCTGTATGGTTTGTGTCCAATTGAAGTTTCCCTAGGAGGGAGAGGTGAAACACACTTTCGTTTGGAAGAGGTTGCCAAGCTTCCAAAATACTACGAGTGTCCTGAAATCTCAGCATATGTTTTTTCACCCAATCTTGAAGATACTTGGTGGTAATGAGCAGTACACCAACCCACTTGGCTCAGCAAATTTCGTTCTTCTAGGTTGAAGGATTCGTTTGCAACAAGAGTTTGAATTTTCAGGTTTCACTCTATTTTCTCCTATATTGATACATGAATTTGGAACTCTAAATCAAGCACGGTTTGTGCTAGCCCCTTGAAACTTGACACAATAAAGTAGTTCTAAGTTATATGTGTATGGTTTGTTTCCTCTTGAAGTAGCCCTAGGAGGGAGTGGTGAAACACACTTTCGTTTCAAACGGGTTGCCAAGCTTCCAAAAAACTACGAGTGTCCTGAAATCTCAGCATATGTTTTTTCACCCAATCTTGAAGATACTTGGTGATAATGAGCAGTACACCAATCCCACTGGGTTCAGCAAATTTCGTTCTTCTAGGTTGAAGCATTCGTTGGCAGTAAGAGTTTGAATTTTCAGGTTTCACTCTGTTTTCTCCTATATTGATAGATGAATTTGGAACTCCAAATCAAACACGGTTTGTGCTAGCCCCTTGAAACTTGACACAATAAAGTAGTTCTAAGTTCTATCTGTTCGGTTTGTTTCCTCTTGAAGTAGCCCTAGGAGGGAGTTGTGAAACACACTTTCGTTTTGAAGAGGTTGCCAAGCTTCCAAAATACTACGAGTGTCCTGAAATCTCAGCATATGTTTTTTCACCCAATCTTGAAGATACTTGGGGGTAATGAGCAGTACACCAATCCCACTTGGCTAAGCAAATTTCGTTCTTTTAGGTTGAAGCATTCGTTTTCAATAAAATTTTGAAATTTCGGGTTTCACGCTGTTTTCTCCTATATTTATACATGAATTTTAACTCTAACTCAAACACGGTTTGTGCTAGCCCCTTGAAACTTGACACAATAAATTAGTGCTAAGTTCTATCTGTATGGTTTGTTTCCTCTTGAAGTTTCCCTAGGAGGGAGTGGTGAAACACACTTTCGTTTGGAAGAGGTTGCCAAGCTTCCAAAATACTATGAGTGTCCTGAAATCTCAGCATATGTTTTTTCACCCAATCTTGAAGCTACCTGTAGTAAGGATCAGTAAACCAATCCCACTTGGCTCAGCAAATTTCGTTCTTCTAGGTTGAAGCATTCGTTGGCAGTAAGAGTTTGAAATTTGAGGTTTCACTCTGTTTTCTCCTATATTGATAGATGAATTTGGAACTCCAAATCAAACACGTTTTGTGCTAGCCCCTTGAAACTTGACACAATAAAGTAGTTCTAAGTTCTATCTGTATGGTTTGTGTGCAATTGAAGTTTCCCTAGGAGGGAGTCGTGAAACACACTTTCGTTTGGAAGAGGTTGCCAAGCTTCCAAAATACTACGAGTGTCCTGAAACCTCAGCATATGTTTTTTCACCCAATCTTGAAGATACTTGGTGGTAATGAGCAGTACACCAATCCCACTTGGCTCAGCAAATTTCGTTCTTCTAGGTTGAAGCATTCGTTTCCAATAATAGTTTGAATTTTCAGGTTTCACTCTGTTTTCTCTTATATTGATACATGAATTTGGAACTCTAAATCAAGCACGGATTGTGCTAGCCCCTTGAAACTTGACACAATAAGGTAGTTCTAAGTTCTATGTGAATGGTTTGTTTCCTCTTGAAGTTTGCCTAGGAGGGAGTGGTGAAACAAACTTTCGTTTGAAACGGGTTGCCAAGCTTCAAAAAACTACGAGTATGCTGCAATCTGAGCATATGTTTTTTCACCCAATCTGGAAGATACTTGGTGATAAGGATCAGTACACCAATCCCACTGGGTTCAGCAAATTTCGTTCTTCTAGGTTGAAGCATTCGTTGGCAGTAAGAGTTTGAAATTTCAGGTTTCACTCTGTTTTCTCCTACATTGATAGATGAATTTGGAACTCCAAATCAAACACGGTTTGTGCTAGCCCCTTGAAACTTGACACAATAAAGTAGTTCTACGTTCGATCTGTATGTTTCGTGTCCAATTGAAGTTTCCCTAGGAGGGAGTGGTGAAACACACTTTCGTTTGGAAGAGGTTGCCAAGCTTCCAAAATACTACGAGTGTCCTGAAATCTCAGCATAAGTTTTTTCACCCAATCTTGAAGATACTTGGTGGTAAGGAGCAGTACACCAAGCCCACTTGGATTCAGCAAATTTCGTTCTTCTAGGTTGAAGCATTCGTTTGCAATAAGACTTTGAGTTTTCAGGTGTCACTCTGTTTTCTCCTATATTGATACATGAATTTGGAACTCTAAATCAAGCACGGTTTGTGCTAGCCCCTTGAAACTTGACACAATAAAGTAGTTTAAGTTCTATGTGTATGGTTTGTTTCCTCTTGAAGTAGCCCTAGGAGGGAGTGGTGAAACACACTTTCGTTTGAAACGGGTTTCCAAGCTTCCAAAAAACTACGAGTGTCCTGAAATCTCAGCATATGTTTTTTCACCCAATCTTGAAGATACTTGGTGATAATGAGCAGTACACCAATCCCACTGGGTTCAGCAAATTTCATTCTTCTAGGTTGAAGCATTCGTTGGCAGTAAGAGTTTGAATTTTGAGGTTTCACTCTGTTTTCTCCTATATTGATAGATGAATTTGGAACTCCAAATCAAACACGGTTTGTGCTAGCCCCTGGAAACTTGACACAATAAAGTAGTTCTAAGTTCTATGTGTATGGTTTGTGTCCAATTGAAGTTTCCCTAAAAGGGAGTGGTGAAACACACTTTCGTTTGGAAGAGGTTGCCAATCTTCCAAAATACTAAGAGTGTCCTGAAATCTCAGGATATGTTTTTTCACCCAATCTTGAAGATACTTGGTGGTAATGAGCCGTACACCAAGCCCACTTGGCTCTGCAAATTTCGTTCTTCTAGGTTGAAGCATTCGTTTGCAATAAGAGTTTCAATTTTCAGGTTTCACTCTGTTTTCTCCTATATTGATACATGAATTTGGAACTCTAAATCAAGAACGGTTTGTGCTAGCCCCTTGAAACTTGACACAACAAAGTAGTTCTAAGTTCTATCTGTATGGTTTGTTTCCTCTTGAAGTTGCCTTACGCCGGAGTGGTGAAACACACTTTCGTTTGAAAGAGGTTGCCAAGCTTCCAGAATACTACGAGTGTCCTGAAATCTCAGCATATGTTTTTTCACCCAATCTTGAAGATACTTGGTAGTAAGGAGCAGTACACCAATCCCACTTGGCTCAGCAAATTTCGGTCTTCTAGGTTGAAGCATTCGTGTGCAATAAGAGTTTGAATTTTCAGTTTTCACTTTGTTTTCTCCTATATTGATACATGAATTTGGAACTCTAAATCAAGCACGGTTTGTGCTAGCCCCTTGAAAATTGACACAATAAAGTAGTTCTAAGTTCTATGTGTATGGTGTGTTTCCTCTTGAAGTAGCCCTAGGAGGGAGTGGTGAAACACACTTTCGTTTGAAACGGGTTGCCAAGCTTCCAAAAAACTACGAGTGTCCTGAAATCTCAGCATATGTTTTTTCACCCATTCTTGAAGATACTTGGTGATAATGAGCAGTACACCAATCCCACTGGGTTCAGCAAATTTCGTTCTTCTAGGTTGAAGCATTCGTTGGCAGTAAGAGTTTGAATTTTCAGGTTTAACTCTGTTTTCTCCTATATTGATAGATGGATTTGGAACTCCAAATCAAACACGGTTTGTGCTAGCCCCTTGAAACTTGACACAATAAAGAAATTCTAAGTTCTATGTGTATGGTTTGTGTCCAATTGAAGTTTCCCTGGGAGGGAGTTGTGAAACACACTTTCGTGTGGAAGAGGTTGCCAAGCTTCCAAAATACTACGAGTGTCCTGAAATCTCAGCATATATTTTTCACCCAATCTTGAAGATACTTGGTGATAATGAGCAGTACACCAATCCCAGTTGACTCAGCAAATTTCGTTCTTCTAGGTTGAAGCATTCGTTTGCAATAAGAGTTTGAGTTTTCAGGTTTCACTCTGTTTTCTCCTATATTGATACATGAATTTGGAACTCTAAATCAAGAACGGTTTGTGCTAGCCCCTTGAAACTTGACACAATAAAGTAGTTCTAAGTTGTATCTGTACGGTTTGTTTCCTCTTGAAGTTGCCCTAGGAGGGAGTGGTGAAGCACACTTTCGTTTGAAAGGGGTTGCCAAGCTTCCAAAAAACTACGAGTGTCCTGAAATCTCAGCATATGTTTTTTCACCCAATCTTGAAGATACTTGGTGGTAATGAGCAGTACACCAATTTCACTTGGCTAAGCAAATTTCGTTCTTCTAGGTTGAAGCATTCGTTTTCAATAAAATTTTGAAATTTCGGGTTTCACACTGTTTTCTCCTATATTTATACATGAATTTGGAACTCTAACTCAAACACGGTTTGTGCTAGCCCCTTGAAACTTGACACAATAAAGTAGTTCTAAGTTCTATCTGTATGGTTTGTTTCCTCTTGAAGTTGCCTTAGGAGGGAGTGGTGAAACACACTTTCGTTTGAAAGAGGTTGCCAAGCTTCCAAAATACTACGAGTGTCCTGAAATCTCACCATATGTTTTTTCACCCAATCTTGAAGATACTTGGTAGTAAGGAGCAGTACACCAATCCCACTTGGCTCAGCAAATTTCGTTCTTCTAGGTTGAAGCATTCGTTGGCAGTAATAGTTTGAATTTTGAGGTTTCACTCTGTTTTCTCCTATATTGATAGATGAATTTGGAACTCTAAATCAAGCACGGTTTGTGCTAGCCCCTTGAAACTTGACACAATAAAGTAGTTCTAAGTTCTATATGTATGGTTTGTTTCCTCTTGAAGTTGCCCTAGGAGGGAGTGGTGAAGCACACTTTCGATTGAAAGGGGTTGCCAAGCTTCCAAAAAACTAGGAGTGTCCTTAAATCTCAGCATATGTTTTTTCACCCAATCTTGAAGATACTGGGTGGTAATGAGCAGTACACCAATCCCACTTGGCTAAGCAAATTTCGTTCTTCTAGGTTGAAGCATTCGTTTTCAATAAAATTTTGAAATTTCGGGTTTCACGCTGTTTTCTCCTATATTTATACATGAATTTGGAACTCTAACTCAAACACGGTTTGTGCTAGCCCCTTGAAACTTGACACAATAAAGTAGTTCTAAGTTCGATCTGTATGGTTTGTGTCCAATTGAAGTTTCCCTAGGAGGGAGAGGTGAAACACACTTTCGTTTGGAAGAGGTTGCCAAGCTTCCAAAATACTACGAGTGTCCTGAAATCTCAGCATATGTTTTTTTCACCCAATCTTGAAGATACTTGGTGGTAATGAGCAGTACACCAACCCACTTGGCTCAGCAAATTTCGTTCTTCTAGGTTGAAGGATTCGTTTGCAACAAGAGTTTGAATTTTCAGGTTTCACTCTATTTTCTCCTATATTGATACATGAATTTGAAACTCTAAATCAAGAACGGTTTGTGCTAGCCCCTTGAAACTTGACACAATAAAGTAGTTCTAAGTTATATGTGTATGGTTTGTTTCCTCTTGAAGTAGCCCTAGGAGGGAGTGGTGAAACACACTTTCGTTTCAAACGGGTTGCCAAGCTTCCAAAAAACTACCAGTGTCCTGAAATCTCAGCATATGTTTTTTCACCCAATCTTGAAGATACTTGGTGATAATGAGCAGTACACCAATCCCACTGGGTTCAGCAAATTTCGTTCTTCTAGGTTGAAGCATTCGTTGGCAGTAAGAGTTTGAATTTTCAGGTTTCACTCTGTTTTCTCCTATATTGATAGATGAATTTGGAACTCCAAATCAAACACGGTTTGTGCTAGCCCCTTGAAACTTGACACAATAAAGTAGTTCTAAGTTCTATCTGTTCGGTTTGTTTCCTCTTGAAGTTGCCCTAGGAGGGAGTGATGAAGCACACTTTCGTTTGAAAGGTGTTGCCAAGCTTCCAAGAAACTACGAGTGTCCTGAAATCTCAGCATATGTTTTTTCACCCAATCTTGAAGATACTTGGTGGTAATGAGCAGTACACCAATCCCACTTGGCTAAGCATATTTCGTTCTTCTCGGTTGAAGCATTCGTTTTCAATAAAATTTTGAAATTTCGGGTTTCACGCTGTTTTCTCCTATATTTATACATGAATTTGGAACTCTAACTCAAACACGGTTTGTGCTAGCCCCTTGAAACTTGAAACAATAAAGTAGTTCTAAGTTCTATATGTATGGTTTGTTTCCTCTTGAAGTTTCCCTAGGAGGGAGTGGTGAAACACACTTTCGTTTGGAAGAGGTTGCCAAGCTTCCAAAATACTACGAGTGTCCTGAAATCTCAGCATATGTTTTTTCACCCAATCTTGAAGATACTTGGTGGTAATGAGCAGTACACCAATCCCACTGGGTTCAGCAAATTTCGTTCTTCTAGGTTGAAGCATTCGTTGGCAGAAAGAGGTTGAATTTTCAGGTTTCACTCTGTTTTCTCCTATATTGATAGATGGATTTGGAACTCCAAATCAAACGCGGTTTGTGCTAGCCCCTTGAAACTTGACACAATAAAGTAGTTCTAAGTTATATGTGTATGGTTTGTGTCCAATTGAAGTTTCCCTAGGAGGGAGTTGTGAAACACACTTTCGTTTGGAAGAGGTTGCCAAGCTTCCAAAATACTACAACTGTCCTGAAATGTCAGCATACGTTTTTTCACCCAATCTTTAAGATACTTGGTGGTAATGAGCCGTACACCAAGCCCACTTGGTTCAGCAAATTTCGTTCTTCTAGGTTGAAGCATTCGTTTGCAATAAGAGTTTGAATTTTCAGGTTTCACTCTGTTTTCTCCTATATTGATACATGAATTTGGAACTCTAAATCAAGAACGGTTTGTGCTAGCCCCTTGAAACTTGACACAATAAAGTAAGTCTAAGTTCTATCTGTATGGTTTGTTTCCTCTTGAAGTTGCCTTAGGAGGGAGTGGTGAAACACACTTTCTTTTGAAAGAGGTTGCCAAGCTTCCAAAATACTACGAGTGTCCTGAAATCTCAGCATAAGTTTTTTTACAATATCTTGAATATCCTTGGTGGTTATGAGCAGTACACCAATCCCACTTGGCTCAGCAATTTTCGTTCTTCTTGGTTGAAGCATTCGTGTCAAGAGTTTGAATTTTCAGGTTTCACTCTGTTTTCTCCTATATTGATACATGAATTTGGAACTCTAAATCAAGCACGGTTTGTGCTAGCCCCTTGAAACTTGACACAATAAAGTAGTTCTAAGTTCTATGTGTATGGTTTGTTTCCTCTTGAAGTAGCCCTAGGAGGGAGTGGTGAAACACACTTTCGTTTGAAACGGGTTGCCAAGCTTCCAAAAAACTACGAGTGTCCTGAAATCTCAGCATATGTTTTTTCACCCATTCTTGAAGATACTTGGTTATTATGAGCAGTACACCAATCCCACTGGGTTCAGCAAATTTCGTTCTTCTAGGTTGAAGCATTCGTTGGCAGTAAGAGTTTGAAATTTCAGGTTTCACTCTGTTTACTCCTATATTGATAGATGGATTTGGAACTCCAATCAAACACGGTTTGTGCTAGCCCCTTGAAACTTGACACAATAAAGTAGTTCTAAGTTCTATGTGTATGGTTTGTGTCCAATTGAAGTTTCCCTAAGAGGGAGTTGTGAAACACACTTTCGTTTGGAAGAGGTTGCCAAGCTTCCAAAATACTACGAGTGTCCTGAAATCTCAGCATATGTTTTTTTACCCAATCTTGAAGATACTTGGGGGTAATGAGCAGTAAACCAATCCCACTTGACTCAGTAAATTTCGTTCTTCTAGGTTGAAGCATTCGTTTGCAATATGAGTTTGAGTTTTCAGGTTTCACTCTGTTTTCTCCTATATTGATTCATGAATTTGGAACTCTAAATCAAGAACGGTTTGTGCTAGCCCCTTGAAACTTGACACAATAAAGTAGTTCTAAGTTGTATCTGTACGGTTTGTTTCCTCTTGTAGTTGCCCTAGGAGGGAGTGGTGAAGCACACTTTCATTTGAAAGGTGTTGCCAAGCTTCCAAAAAACTACGAGTGCCATGAAATCTCAGCATATGTTTTTTCACCCAATCTTGAAGATACTTGGTGGTAATGAGCAGTACACCAATCCCACTTGGCTAAGCAAATTTCGTTCTTCTAGGTTGAAGCATTCGTTTTCAATAAAATTTTGAAATGTCGGGTTTCACGCTGTTTTCTCTTATATTTATACATGAATTTGGAACTCTAACTCAAACACGGTTTGTGCTAGCAACTTGAAACTTGACACAATAAAGTAGTTCTAAGTTCGATCTGTATGGTTTGTGTCCAATTGAAGTTTCCCTAGGAGGTAGTGGTGAAACACACTTTCGTTTGGAAGAGGTTGCCAAGCTTCCAAAATACTACGAGTGTCCTGAAATCTCAGCATATGTTTTTTCACCCAATCTTGAAGATACTTGGTGGTAATGAGCAGTACACCAACCCACTTGGCTCAGCAAATTTCGTTCTTCTAGGTTGAAGGATTCGTTTGCAACAAGAGTTTGAATTTTCAGGTTTCACTCTATTTTCTCCTATATTGATACATGAATTTGGAACTCTAAATCAAGCACGGTTTGTGCTAGCCCCTTGAAACTTGACACAATAAAGTAGTTCTAAGTTATATGTGTATGGTTTGTTTCCTCTTGAAGTAGCCCTAGGAGGGAGTGGTGAAACACACTTTCGTTTCAAACGGGTTGCCAAGCTTCCAAAAAACTACCAGTGTCCTGAAATCTCAGCATATGTTTTTTCACCCAATCTTGAAGATACTTGGTGATAATGAGCAGTACACCAATCCCACTGGGTTCAGCAAATTTCGTTCTTCTAGGTTGAAGCATTCGTTGGCAGTAAGAGTTTGAATTTTCAGGTTTCACTCTGTTTTCTCCTATATTGATAGATGAATTTGGAACTCCAAATCAAACACGGTTTGTGCTAGCCCCTTGAAACTTGACACAATAAAGTAGTTCTAAGTTCTATCTGTTCGGTTTGTTTCCTCTTGAAGTAGCCCTAGGAGTCAGTGGTGAAGCACACTTTCGTTTGAAAGGTGTTGCCAAGCCAAGAAACTACGAGTGTCCTGAAATCTCAGCATATGTTTTTTTCACCCAATCTTGAAGATACTTGGTGGTAATGAGCAGTACACCAATCCCACTTGGCTAAGCAAATTTCGTTCTTCTCGGTTGAAGCATTCGTTTTCAATAAAATTTTGAATTTTCGGGTTTCACGCTGTTTTTCTCCTATATTTATACATGAATTTGGAACTCTAACTCAAACACGGTTTGTGCTAGCCCCTTGAAACTTGAAACAATAAAGTAGTTCTAAGTTCTATATGTATGGTTTGTTTCCTCTTGAAGTTTCCCTAGGAGGGAGTGGTGAAACACACTTTCGTTTGGATGAGGTTTGCCAAGCTTCCAAAATACTACGAGTGTCCTGAAATCTCAGCATATGTTTTTTCACCCAATCTTGAAGATACTTGGTGGTAATGAGCAGTACACCAATCCCACTGGGTTCAGCAAATTTCGTTCTTCTAGGTTGAAGCATTCGTTGGCAGAAAGAGGTTGAATTTTCAGGTTTCACTCTGTTTTCTCCTATATTGATAGATGGATTTGGAACTCCAAATCAAACGCGGTTTGTGCTAGCCCCTTGAAACTTGACACAATAAAGTAGTTCTAAGTTATATGTGTATGGTTTGTGTCCAATTGAAGTTTCCCTAGGAGGGAGTTGTGAAACACACTTTCGTTTGGAAGACGTTGCCAAGCTTCTAAAATACTACAAGTGTCCTGAAATGTCAGCATACGTTTTTCACCCAATCTTTAAGATACTTGGTGGTAATGAGCCGTACACCAAGCCCACTTGGTTCAGCAAATTTCGTTCTTCTAGGTTGAAGCATTCGTTTGCAATAAGAGTTTGAATTTTCAGGTTTCACTCTGTTTTCTCCTATATTGATACATGAATTTGGAACTCTAAATCAAGAACGGTTTGTGCTAGCCCCTTGAAACTTGACACAATAAAGTAAGTCTAAGTTCTATCTGTATGGTTTGTTTCCTCTTGAAGTTGCCTTAGGAGGGAGTGGTGAAACACACTTTCTTTTGAAAGAGGTTGCCAAGCTTCCAAAATACTACGAGTGTCCTGAAATCTCAGCATAAGTTTTTTTACAATATCTTGAATATCCTTGGTGGTTATGAGCAGTACACCAATCCCACTAGGCTCAGCAATTTTCGTTCTTCTTGGTTGAAGCATTCGTGTCAAAGAGTTTGAATTTTCAGGTTTCACTCTGTTTTCTCCTATATTGATACATGAATTTGGAACTCTAAATCAAGCACGGTTTGTGCTAGCCCCTTGAAACTTGACACAATAAAGTAGTTCTAAGTTCTATGTGTATGGTTTGTTTCCTCTTGAAGTAGCCCTAGGAGGGAGTGGTGAAACACACTTTCGTTTGAAACGGGTTGCCAAGCTTCCAAAAAACTACGAGTGTCCTGAAATCTCAGCATATGTTTTTTCACCCATTCTTGAAGATACTTGGTTATTATGAGCAGTACACCAATCCCACTGGGTTCAGCAAATTTCGTTCTTCTAGGTTGAAGCATTCGTTGGCAGTAAGAGTTTGAAATTTCAGGTTTCACTCTGTTTACTCCTATATTGATAGATGGATTTGGAACTCCAATCAAACACGGTTTGTGCTAGCCCCTTGAAACTTGACACAATAAAGTAGTTCTAAGTTCTATGTGTATGGTTTGTGTCCAATTGAAGTTTCCCTAAGAGGGAGTTGTGAAACACACTTTCGTTTGGAAGAGGTTGCCAAGCTTCCAAAATACTACGAGTGTCCTGAAATCTCAGCATATGTTTTTTTACCCAATCTTGAAGATACTTGGGGGTAATGAGCAGTAAACCAATCCCACTTGACTCAGTAAATTTCGTTCTTCTAGGTTGAAGCATTCGTTTGCAATATGAGTTTGAGTTTTCAGGTTTCACTCTGTTTTCTCCTATATTGATTCATGAATTTGGAACTCTAAATCAAGAACGGTTTGTGCTAGCCCCTTGAAACTTGACACAATAAAGTAGTTCTAAGTTGTATCTGTACGGTTTGTTTCCTCTTGAAGTTGCCCTAGGAGGGAGTGGTGAAGCACACTTTCATTTGAAAGGGGTTGCCAAGCTTCCAAAAAACTACGAGTGTCCTGAAATCTCAGCATATGTTTTTTCACCCAATCTTGAAGATACTTGGTGGTAATGAGCAGTACACCAATCCCACTTGGCTAAGCAAATTTCGTTCTTCTAGGTTGAAGCATTCGTTTTCAATAAAATTTTGAAATTTCGGGTTTCACGCTGTTTTCTCTTATATTTATACATGAATTTGGAACTCTAACTCAAACACGGTTTGTGCTAGCCCCTTGAAACTTGACACAATAAAGTAGTTCTAAGTTCGATCTGTATGGTTTGTGTCCAATTGAAGTTTCCCTAGGAGGGAGAGGTGAAACACACTTTCGTTTGGAAGAGGTTGCCAAGCTTCCAAAATACTACGAGTGTCCTGAAATCTCAGCATATGTTTTTTCACCCAATCTTGAAGATACTTGGTGGTAATGAGCAGTACACCAACCCACTTGGCTCAGCAAATTTCGTTCTTCTAGGTTGAAGGATTCGTTTGCAACAAGAGTTTGAATTTTCAGGTTTCACTCTATTTTCTCCTATATTGATACATGAATTTGGAACTCTAAATCAAGCACGGTTTGTGCTAGCCCCTTGAAACTTGACACAATAAAGTAGTTCTAAGTTATATGTGTATGGTTTGTTTCCTCTTGAAGTAGCCCTAGGAGGGAGTGGTGAAACACACTTTCGTTTCAAACGGGTTGCCAAGCTTCCAAAAAACTACCAGTGTCCTGAAATCTCAGCATATGTTTTTTCACCCAATCTTGAAGATACTTGGTGATAATGAGCAGTACACCAATCCCACTGGGTTCAGCAAATTTCGTTCTTCTAGGTTGAAGCATTCGTTGGCAGTAAGAGTTTGAATTTTCAGGTTTCACTCTGTTTTCTCCAATATTGATAGATGAATTTGGAACTCCAAATCAAACACGGTTTGTGCTAGCCCCTTGAAACTTGACACAATAAAGTAGTTCTAAGTTCTATCTGTTCGGTTTGTTTCCTCTTGAAGTAGCCCTAGGAGGGAGTTGTGAAACACACTTTCGTTTTGAAGAGGTTGCCAAGCTTCCAAAATACTACGAGTGTCCTGAAATCTCAGCATATGTTTTTTCACCCAATCTTGAAGATACTTGGGGGTAATGAGCAGTACACCAATCCCACTTGGCTAAGCAAATTTCGTTCTTTTAGGTTGAAGCATTCGTTTTCAATAAAATTTTGAAATTTCGGGTTTCACGCTGTTTTCTCCTATATTTATACATGAATTTTAACTCTAACTCAAACACGGTTTGTGCTAGCCCCTTGAAACTTGACACAATAAATTAGTGCTAAGTTCTATCTGTATGGTTTGTTTCCTCTTGAAGTTTCCCTAGGAGGGAGTGGTGAAACACACTTTCGTTTGGAAGAGGTTGCCAAGCTTCCAAAATACTATGAGTGTCCTGAAATCTCAGCATATGTTTTTTCACCCAATCTTGAAGCTACCTGTAGTAAGGATCAGTAAACCAATCCCACTTGGCTCAGCAAATTTCGTTCTTCTAGGTTGAAGCATTCGTTGGCAGTAAGAGTTTGAAATTTGAGGTTTCACTCTGTTTTCTCCTATATTGATAGATGAATTTGGAACTCCAAATCAAACACGGTTTGTGCTAGCCCCTTGAAACTTGACACAATAAAGTAGTTCTAAGTTCTATCTGTATGGTTTGTGTGCAATTGAAGTTTCCCTAGGAGGGAGTCGTGAAACACACTTTCGTTTGGAAGAGGTTGCCAAGCTTCCAAAAAACTACGAGTGTCCTGAAATCTCAGCATATGTTTTTTCACCCAATCTTGAAGATACTTGGTGATAAGGAGCAGTACACCAATCCCACTGGGTTCAGCAAATTTCGTTCTTCTAGGTTGAAGCATTCGTTGGCAGTAAGAGTTTGAAATTTCAGGTTTCACTCTGTTTTCTCCTATATTGATAGATGAATTTGGAACTCCAAATCAAACACGGTTTGTGCTAGCCCCTTGAAATTTGACACAATAAAGTAGTTCTAAGTTCGATCTGTATGATTTGTGTCCAATTGAAGTTTCCCTAGGAGGTAGTGGTGAAACACACTTTCGTTTGGAAGAGGTTGCCAAGCTTCCAAAATACTACGAGAGTCCTGAAATCTCAGCATATGTTTTTTCACCCAATCTTGAAGATACTTGGTGGTAATGAGCAGTACACCAACCCACTTGGCTCAGCAAATTTCGTTCTTCTAGGTTGAAGGATTCGTTTGCAACAAGATTTTGAATTTTCAGGTTTCACTCTATTTTCTCCTATATTGATACATGAATTTGGAACTCTAAATCAAGCACGGTTTGTGCTAGCCCCTTGAAACATGACACAATAAAGTAGTTCTAAGTTCTATGTGTATGGTTTGTTTCCTCTTGATGTAGCCCTAGGAAGGAGTGGTGAAACACACTTTCGTTTGAAACGGGTTGCCAAGCTTCCAAGAAACTACGAGTGTCCTGAAATGTCAGTATATGTTTTTTCACCCAATCTTGAAGATACTTGGTGGTAATGAGCAGTACACCAATCCCACTTGGCTAAGCAAATTTCGTTCTTCTAGGTTGAAGCATTCGTTTTCAATAAAATTTTGAAATTTCGGGTTTCACGCTGTTTTCTCATATATTTATACATGAATTTGGAACTCTAACTCAAACACGGTTTGTGCTATCCCCTGGAAACTTGACACAATAAATTAGTTCTAAGTTCTATCTGTATGGTTTGTTTCCTCTTGAAGTTTCCCTAGGAGGGAGTGGTGAAACACACTTTCGTTTGGAAGAGGTTGCCAAGCTTCCAAAATACTACGAGTGTCCTGAAATCTCAGCATATGTTTTTTCACCCCATCTTGAAGATACTTGGTAGTAAGGAGCAGTACACCAATCCCACTTGGCTCAGCAAATTTCGTTCTTCTAGGTTGAAGCATTCGTGTGCAATAAGAGTTTGAATTTTCAGGTTTCACTCTGTTTTCTCCTATATTGATACATGAATTTGGAACTCTAAATCAAGCACGGTTTGTGCTAGCCCTTTGAAACTTGACACAATAAAGTAGTTCTAAGTTCTATGTGTATGGTTTGTTTCCTCTTGAAGTAGCCCTAGGAGGGAGTGGTGAAACACACTTTCTTTTGAAAGAGGTTGCCAAGCTTCCAAAATACTACGAGTGTCCTGAAATCTCAGCATATGTTTTTTTACCCAATCTTGAATATCCTTGGTGGTAATGAGCAGTACACCAATCTCACTTGGCTCATCAAATTTCGTTCTTCTAGGTTGAAGCATTCGTGTGTAATAAGAGTTTGAATTTTCAGCTTTCACTCTGTTTTCTCCTATATTGATACATGAATTTGGAACTCTAAATCAAGCACGGTTTGTGCTAGCCCCTTGAAACTTGACACAATAAAGTAGTTCTAAGTTCTATGTGTATGGTTTGTTTCCTCTTGAAGTAGTCCTAGGAGGGAGTGGTGAAACACACTTTCGTTTGGAAGAGGTTGCCAAGCTTCCAAAATACTACGAGTGTCCTGAAATCTCAGCATATGTTTTTTCACCCAATCTTGAAGATACTTGGTGGTAATGAGCAGTACACCAAGCCCACTTGGCTCAGCAAATTTCGTTCTTCTAGGTTGAAGCATTCGTTTGCAATAAGAGTTTGAATTTTCAGGTTTCACTCTGTTTTCTCCTATATTGATACATGAATTTGGAACTCTAAATCAAGAACGGTTTGTGCTAGCCCCTTGAAACTTGACACAATAAAGTAGTTCTAAGTTCTATCTGTATGGTTTGTTTCCTCTTGAAGTTGCCTTAGGAGGGAGTGGTGCAACACACTTTCTTTTGAAAGAGGTTGCCAAGCTTCCAAAATACTACGAGTTTCCTGAAATCTCAGCATTTGTTTTTTTACAAAATCTTGAATATCCTTGGTGGTTATGAGCAGTACACCAATACCACTTGGCTCAGCAAATTTCGTTCTTCTAGGTTGAAGCATTCGTTTTCAATAAAATTTTGAAATTTCGGGTTTCACGCTGTTTTCTCCTATATTTATACATGAATTTGGAACTCTAACTCAAACACGTTTTGTGCTATCCCCTGGAAACTTGACACAATAAATTAGTTCTAAGTTCTATCTGTATGGTTTGTTTCCTCTTGAAGTTTCCCTAGGAGGGAGTGGTGAAACACACTTTCGTTTATAAGAGGTTGCCAAGCTTCCAAAATACTACGAGTGTTCTGAAATCTCAGCATATTTTTTTTCTCCCCATCTTGAAGATACTTGGTAGTAAGGAGCAGTACACCAATCCCACTTGGCTCAGCAAATTTCGTTCTTCTAGGTTGAAGCATTCGTGTGCAATAAGAGTTTGAATTTTCAGGTTTCACTCTGTTTTCTCCTATATTGATAGATTGATTTGGAACTCCAAATCAAACACGGTTTGTGCTAGCCCCTTGAAACTTGACACATTAAAGTAGTTCTAAGTTCTATGTGTATGGTTTGTGTCAAATTGAAGTTTCCCTAGGAGGGAGTTGTGAAACACACTTTCGTTTGGAAGAGGTTGCCAAGCATCCAAAATACTACGAGTGTCCTGAAATCTCAGCACATGTTTTTTCACCCAATCTTGAATATCCTGAGTGGTAATGAGCAGTACACCAATCTCAATGGCTCAGCAAATTTCGTTCTTCTAGGTTGAAGCATTCGTGTGTAATAAGAGTTTGAATTTTCAGGTTTCACTCTGTTTTCTCCTATATTGATACATGAATTTTGAACTCTAAATCATGCACGGTTTGTGCTAGCCCCTTGAATCTTGACACAATAAAGTAGTTCTAAGTTCTATCTGTATGGTTTGTTTCCTCTTGAAGTAGTCCTGGGAGGGAGTGGTGAAACACACTTTCGTTTGGAAGAGGTTGCAAGCTTCCAAAATACTTCGAGTGTCCTGAAATCTCAGCATATGTTTTTTCACCCAATCTTGAAGATACTTGGTGGTAATGAGCAGTACACCAAGCCCACTTGGCTCAGCAAATTTCGTTCTTCTAGGTTGAAGCATTCGTTTGCAATAAGAGTTTGAATTTTCAGGTTTCACTCTGTTTTCTCCTATATTGATACATGAATTTGGAGCTCTAAATCAAGAACGGTTTGTGCTAGCCCCTTGAAACTTGACACAATAAAGTAGTTCTAAGTTCTATCTGTATGTTTTGTTTCCTCTTGAAGTTGCCTTAGGAGGGAGTGGTAAAACACACTTTCTTTTGAAAGAGGTTGCCAAGCTTCCAAAATACTACGAGTGTCCTGAAATCTCAGCATATGTTTTTTTACCCAATCTTGAATATCCTTGGTGGTAATGAGCAGTACACCAATCCCACTTGGCTCAGCAAATTTCGTTCTTCTAGGTTGAAGCATTCGTGTGCAATAAGAGTTTGAATTTTCAGGTTTCACTCTGTTTTCTCCTATATTGATACATGAATTTGGAACTCTAAATCAAGCACGGTTTGTGCTAGCCCCTTGAAACTTGACACAATAAAGTAGTTCTAAGTTCTATGTGTATGGTTTGTGTCCAATTGAAGTTTCCCTAGGAGGGAGATGTGAAACACACTTTCGTTTGGAAGAGGTTGCCAAGCCTCCAAAATACTACGAGTGTCCTGAAATCTCAGCATATGTTTTTTTACCCAATCTTGAATATCCTTGGTGGTAATGAGCAGTACACCAATCCCACTTGGCTCAGCAAAATTCGTTCTTCTAGGTTGAAGCATTCGTGTGCAATAAGAGTTTGAATTTTCAGGTTTCACTCTGTTTTCTCCTATATTGATACATGAATTTGGAACTCTAAATCAAGCACGGTTTGTGCTAGCCCCTTGAAACTTGACACAATAAAGTAGTTCTAAGTTCTATGTGTATGGTTGGTTTCCTCTTGAAGTAGCCCTAGGAGGGAGTGGTGAAACACACTTTCGTTTGAAATGGGTTGCCAAGCTTCCAAAAAACTACGAGTGTCCTGAACTCTCAGCATATGTTTTTTCACCCATTCTTGAAGATACTTGGTGGTAATGAGCAGTACACCAATTTCACTAGGCTCAGCAAATTTCGTTCTTCTAGGTTGAAGCATTCGTTGGCAGTAAGAGTTTGAAATTTCAGGTTTCACTCTGTTTTCTCCTATATTGATAGATGAATTTGGATCTCCAAATCAAACACGGTTTGTGCTAGCCCCTTGAACTTGACACAATAAAGTAGTTCTAAGTTCGATCTGTATGGTTTGTGTCCAATTGAAGTTTCCCTAGGAGGGAGTGGTGAAACACACTTTCGTTTGGAAGAGGTTGCCAAGCTTTCAAAATACTACGAGTGTCCTGAAATCTCAGCATATGTTTTTTCACCCAATCTTGAAGATATTTCTGGGTAATGAGCAGTACACCAATCCCACTTGACTCAGCAAATTTCGTTCTTCTAGGTTGAAGCATTCGTTTGCAATAAGAGTTTGAGTTTTCAGGTTTCACTCTGTTTTCTCCTATATTGATACATGAATTTGGAACTCTAAATCAAACACGGTTTGTGCTAGCCCCTTGAAACTTACACAAAAAAGTAGTTTTAAGTTGTATCTGTACGGTTTGTTTCCTCTTGAAGTTGCCCTAGGAGGGAGTGGTGAAGCACACTTTCATTTGAAAGGGGTTGCCAAGCTTCCAAAAAACTACGAGTGTCCTGAACTCTCAGCATATGTTTTTTCACCCAATCTTGAAGATACTTGGTGGTAATGAGCAGTACACCAATTCCACTAGGCTAAGCAAATTTCGTTCTTCTAGGTTGAAGCATTCGTTTTCAATAAAATTTTGAAATTTCGGGTTTCACGCTGTTTTCTCCTATATTTATACATGAATTTGGAACTCTAACTCAAACACGGTTTTTGCTCGCCCCTGGAAACTTGACAAAATAAATTAGTTCTAAGTTCTATCTGTATGGTTTGTTTCCTCTTGAAGTTACCCTAGGAGGGAGTGGTGAAACACACTTTCGTTTGGAAGAGGTTGCCAAGCTTCCAAAATACTACGAGTGTCCTGAAATCTCAGCATATGTTTTTTCACCCCATCTTGAAGATACTTGGTAGTAAGGAGCAGTACACCAATCCCACTTGGCTCAGCAAATTTCGTTCTTCTAGGTTGAAGCATTCGTGTGCAATAAGAGTTTGAATTTTCAGTTTTCACTCTGTTTTCTCCTATATTGATACATGAATTTGGAACTCTAAATCAAGCACGGTTTGTGCTAGCCCCTTGAAACTTGACACAATAAAGTAGTTCTAAGTTCTATGTGTATGGTTTGTTTCCTCTTGAAGTAGCCCTAGGAGGGAGTGGTGAAACACACTTTCGTTTGAAACGGGTTGCCAAGCTTCCAAAAAACTACGAGTGTCCTGAAATCTCAGCATATGTTTTTTCACCCATTCTTGAAGATACTTGGTGATAATGAGCAGTACACCAATCCCACTGGGTTCAGCAAATTTCGTTCTTCTAGGTTGAAGCATTCGTTGGCAGTAAGAGTTTGAATTTTCAAGTTTCACTCTGTTTTCTCCTATATTGATAGATGGATTTGGAACTCCAAATCAAAAACGGTTTGTGCTAGCCCCTTGAAACTTGACACAATAAAGTAGTTCTAAGTTCTATGTGTATGGTTTGTGTCCAATTGAAGTTTCCCTAGGGGGGAGTTGTGAAACACACTTTCGTTTGGAAGAGGTTGCCAAGCCTCCAAAATACTATGAGTGTCCTGAAATCTCAGCATATGTTTTTTCACCCAATCTTGAAGATACTTGGGGGTAATGAGCAGTACACAAATCCCACTTGGCTCAGCAAATTTCGTTCTTCTATGTTGAAGCATTCGTGTGCAATAAGAGTTTGAATTTTCAGGTTTCACTCTGTTTTCTCCTATATTGATACATGAATTTGGAACTCTAAATCAAGCACGGTTTGTGCTAGCCCCTTGAAACTTGACACAATAAAGTAGTTCTAAGTTCTATTTGTATGGTTTGTTTCCTCTTGAAGTAGCCCTAGGAGGGAGTGGTGAAACACACTTTCGTTTGAAACGGGTTGCCAAGCTTCCAAAAAACTACGAGTGTCCTGAAATCTCAGCATATGTTTTTTCACCCATTCTTGAAGACACTTTGTGATAATGAGCAGTACACCAATCCCACTGGGTTCAGCAAATTTCGTTCTTCTAGGTTGAAGCATTCGTTGGCAGTAAGAGTTTGAATTTTCAGGTTTCACTCTGTTTTCTCCTATATTGATAGATGGATTTGGAACTCCAAATCAAAAACGGTTTGTGATAGCCCCTTGAAACTTCACACAATAAAGTAGTTCTAAGTTCTATGTGTATGCTTTGTGTCCAATTGAAGTTTCCCTAGGAGGTAGTGGTGAAACACACTTTCGTTTGGAAGAGGTTGCCAAGCCTCCAAAATACTATGAGTGTCCTGAAATCTCAGCATATGTTTTTTCACCCAATCTTGAAGATACTTGGGGGTAATGAGCAGTACACCAATCCCACTAGGCTCAGCAAATTTTGTTCTTCTTGGTTGAAGCATTCGTTTCCAATAAGAGTTTGAATTTTCAGGTTTCACTCTGTTTTCTCTTATATTGATACATGAATTTGGAACTCTAAATCAAGCACGGTTTGTGCTAGCCCCTTGAAACTTGACACAATAAAGTAGTTCTAAATTCTATGTGTATGGTTTGTTTCCTCTTGAAGTAGCCCTAGGAGGGAGTTCTGAAACACACTTTCGTTTGAAACGGGTTGCCAAGCTTCCAAAAAACTACGAGTGTCCTGAAATCTCAGCATATGTTTTTTCACCCAATCTTGAAGATACTTGGTGATAAGGAGCAGAACACCAATCCCACTGGGTTCAGCAAATTTCGTTCTTCTAGGTTGAAGCATTCGTTGGCAGTAAGAGTTTGAAATTTCAGGTTTCACTCTGTTTTCTCCTATATTGGTAGATGAATTTGGAACTCCAAATCAAACACGGTTTGTGCTAGCCCCTTGAAACTTGACACAATAAAGTAGTTCTAAGTTCGATCTGTATGGTTTGTGTCCAATTGAAGTTTCCCTAGGAGGGAGTGTTGAAACACACTTTCGTTTGGAAGAGGTTGCCAAGCTTCCAAAATACTACGAGTGTCCTGAAATCTCAGCATATGTTTTTTCACCCAATCTTGAAGATATTTCTGGGTAATGAGCAGTACACCAATCTCACTTGACTCAGCAAATTTCGTTCTTCTAGGTTGAAGCATTCGTTTGCAATAAGAGTTTGAGTTTTCAGGTTTCACTCTGTTTACTCCTATATTGATACATGAATTTGGAACTCTAAATCAAACACGGTTTGTGCTAGCCCCTTGAAACTTGACACAATAAAGTAGTTCTAAGTTGTATCTGTACAGTTTGTTTCCTCTTGAAGTTGCCCTAGGAGGCAGTGGTGAAGCACACTTTCATTTGAAAAGGGTTGCCAAGCTTCCAAAAAACTACGAGTGTCCTGAACTCTCAGCATATGTTTTTTCACCCAATCTTGAAGATACTTGGTGGTAATGAGCAGTACACCAATCCCACTTGGCTAAGGAAATTTCGTTCTTCTAGGTTGAAGCATTCGTTTTCAATAAAATTTTGAAATTTCGGGTTTCACGCTGTTTTCTCCTATATTTATACATGAATTTGGAACTCTAACTCAAACACGGTTTTTGCTAGCCCCTGGAAACTTGACACAATAAATTAGTTCTAAGTTCTATCTGTATGGTTTGTTTCCTCTTGAAGTTTCCCTAGGAGGGAGTGGTGAAACACACTTTCGTTTGGAAGAGGTTGCCAAGCTTCCAAAATACTACGAGTGTTCTGAAATCTCAGCATATGTTTTTTCACCCCATCTTGACGATACTTGGTAGTAAGGAGCAGTACACCAATCCCACTTGGCTCAGCAAATTTCGTTCTTCTAGGTTGAAGCATTCGTGTGCAATAAGAGTTTGAATTTTCAGGTTTCACTCTGTTTTCTCCTATATTGATACATGAATTTGGAACTCTAAATCAAGCACGGTTTGTGCTAGCCCCTTGAAACTTGACACAATATAGTAGTTCTTAGTTCTATGTGTATGGTTTGGGTCCAATTGAAGTTTCCCTAGGAGGGAGTTGTGAACACACTTTCGTTTGAAAGAGGTAGCCAAGCTTCCAAAATACTACTGGTGTCCTGAAATCTCAGCATACGTTTTTTCACCCAATCTTGAAGATACTTGGTGGTAATGAGCAGTACACCAATCCCACTTGGCTCGGTAAATTTCATTCTTCTAGGTTGGAGCATTCGTGTGCAATAAGAGTTTGAATTTTCAGGTTTCACTCTGTTTTCTCCTATATTGATACATGAATTTGGAACTCTAAATCAAGCACGGTTTGTGCTAGCCCCTTGAACTTGACACAATAAAGCAGTTCTAAGTTCTATCTGTACGGTTTGTTTCTTCTTGAAGTAGCCCTAGGAGCGAGTTGTGAAACACACTTTCGTTTGGAAGCGGTTGCCAAGCTTCCAAAATACTACGAGTGTCCTGAAATCTCAGCATATGTTTTTTCACCCAATCTTGAAGATACTTGGGGGTAATGAGATGTACACCAATCCCACTTGACTCAGCAAATTTCGTTCTTCTACATTGAAGCATTCGTTTGCAATAAGAGTTTGAGTTTTCAGGTTTCACTCTGTTTTCTCCTATATTGATACATGAATTTGGAACTCTAAATCAAGAACGGTTTGTGCTAGCCCCTTGAAACTTGACACAATAAAGTAGTTCTACGTTGTATCTGTACGGTTTGTTTCCTCTTGAAGTTGCCCTAGGAGGGAGTGGTGAAGCACACTTTCATTTGAAAGGGGTTGCCAAGCTTCCAAAAAACTACGAGTGTCCTGAAATCTCAGCATATGTTTTTTCAACCAACCTTGAAGATACTTGGTGATAATGAGCAGTACACCAATCCCACTGGGTTCAGCAAATTTCGTTCTTCTAGGTTGAAGCATTCATTGGCAGTAAGAGTTTGAATTTTCAGGTTTCACTCTGTTTTCTCCTATAATGATAGATGGATTTGGAACTCCAAATCAAACACGGTTTGTGCTAGCCCCTTGAAACTTGACACAATAAAGTAGTTCTAAGTTCTATGTGTATGGTTTGTGTCCAATTGAAGTTTCCCTAGGAGGGAGTTGTGAAAAACACTTTCGTTTGGAAGAGGTTGCCAAGCTTCCAAAATACTACGAGTGTCCTGAAATCTCAGCATATGTTTTTTCACCCAATCTTGAAGATACTTGGTGGTAATGAGCAGTACACCAACCCACTTGGCTCAGCAAATTTCGTTCTTCTAGGTTGAAGCATTCGTTTCCAATAAGAGTTTGAATTTTCAGGTTTCACTCTGTTTTCTCTTATATTGATACATGAATTTGGAACTCTAAATCAAGCACGGATTGTGCTAGCCCCTTGAAACTTGACACAATAAAGTAGTTCTAAGTTCTATGTGTATGGTTTGTTTCCTCTTGAAGTAGCCCTAGGAGGGAGTTCTGAAACACACTTTCGTTTGAAACGGGTTGCCAAGCTTCCAAAAACTACGAGTGTCCTGAAATCTCAGCATATGTTTTTTTCACCCATTCTTGAAGATACTTGGTGATAATGAGCAGTACACCAATCCCACTGGGTTCCGCAAATTTCGTTCTTCTAGGTTGAAGCATTCGTTGGCAGTAAGAGTTTGAATTTTCAGGTTTCACTCTGTTTTCTCCTATATTGATAGATGGATTTGGAACTCCAAATCAAATACCATTTGTCCTAGCCCCTTGAAACTTGACACAATAAAGTAATTCTAAGTTCTATGTGTATGGTTTGTGTCCAATTGAAGTTTCCCTAGGAGGGAGTTGTGAAACACACTTTCGTTTGGAAGAGGTTGCCAAGCCTCCAAAATACAATGAGTGTCCTGAAATCTCAGCATATGTTTTTTCACCCAATCTTGAAGATACTTGGGGTTAATGAGCAGTACACCAATCCCACTAGGCTCAGCAAATTTCGTTCTTCTAGGTTGAAGCATTCGTTTCCAATAAGAGTTTGAATTTTCAGGTTTCACTCTGTTTTCTCTTATATTGATACATGAATTTGGAACTCTAAATCAAACACGGTTTGTGCTAGCCCCTTGAAACTTGACACAATAAAGTAGTTCTAAGTTGTATCTGTACGGTTTGTTTCCTCTTGAAGTTGCCCTAGGAGGGAGTGGTGAAGCACACTTTCATTTGAAAGGGGTTGCCAAGCTTCCAAAAAACTACGAGTGTCCTGAAATCTCAGCATATGTTTTTCACCCAATCTTGAAGATACTTGGTGGTAATGAGCAGTACACCAATTCCACTTGGCTAAGCAAATTTCGTTCTTCTAGGTTGAAGCATTCGTTTTCAATAAAATTTTGAAATTTCGGGTTTCACGCTGTTTTCTCCTATATTTATACATGAATTTGGAACGCTAACTCAAACACGGTTTGTGCTAGCCCCTTGAAACTTGACACAATAAATTAGTTCTAAGTTCTATCTGTATGGTTTGTTTCCTCTTGAAGTTTCTGTAGGAGGGAGTGGTGAAACACACTGTCGTTTGGAAGAGGTTGCCAAGCTTCCAAAATACTACGAGTGTCCTGAAATCTCAGCATATGTATTTTCACCCAATCTTGAAGATACTTGGTAGTAAGGAGCAGTACACCAATCCCACTTGACTCAGCAAAATTTCGTTCTTCTAGGTTGAAGCATTCGTTTCCAATAAGAGTTTGAGTTTTCAGGTTTCACTCTGTTTTCTCCTATATTGATACATGAATTGGAACTCTAAATCAAGAACGGTTTGTGCTAGCCCCTTGAAACTTGACACAATAAAGTAGTTCTAAGTTGTATCTGTACGGTTTGTTTCCTCTTGAAGTTGCCCTAGGAGGGAGTGGTGAAGCACACTTTCATTTGAAAGGGGTTGCCAAGCTTCCAAAAAACTACGAGTGTCCTGAAATCTCAGCATATGTTTTTTCACCCAATCTTGAAGATACTTGGTGGTAATGAGCAGTACACCAATTCCACTTGGCTAAGCAAATTTCGTTCTTCTAGGTTGAAGCATTCGTTTTCAATAAAATTTTGAAATTTCGGGTTTTACGCTGTTTTCTCCTATATTTATACATGAATTTGGAACGCTAACTCAAACACGGTTTGTGCTAGCCCCTTGAAACTTGACACAATAAATTAGTTCTAAGTTCTATCTGTATGGTTTGTTTCCTCTTGAAGTTTCTGTAGGAGGGAGTGGTGAAACACACTGTCGTTTGGAAGAGGTTGCCAAGCTTCCAAAATACTACGAGTGTCCTGAAATCTCAGCATATGTATTTTCACCCAATCTTGAAGATACTTGGTAGTAAGGAGCAGTACACCAATCCCACTTGACTCAGCAAATTTCGTTCTTCTAGGTTGAAGCATTCGTTTCCAATAAGAGTTTGAGTTTTCAGGTTTCACTCTGTTTTCTCCTATATTGATACATGAATTGGAACTCTAAATCAAGAACGGTTTGTGCTAGCCCCTTGAACCTTGACACAATAAAGTAGTTCTAAGTTGTATCTGTACGGTTTGTTTCCTCTTGAAGTTGCCCTAGGAGAGGTGGTGAAGCACACTTTCATTTGAAAAGGGTTGCCAAGCTTCCAAAAAACTACGAGTGTCCTGAAATCTCAGCATATGTTTTTTCACCCAACTTGAAAATACTTGGTGGTAATGAGCAGTACACCAATCCCACTTGGCTAAGCAAATTACGTTCTTCTAGGTTGAAGCATTCGTTTTCAATAAAATTTTGAAATTTCGGGTTCACGCTGTTTTCACCTATATTGATAGATGAATTTGTAACTCCAAATCAAACACGGTTTGTGCTAGCCCCTTGAAACTTGACACAATAAAGTAGTTCTAAGTTCTATCTGTATGGTTTGTGTCCAATTGAATTTCCCTAGGAGGGAGTGGTGAACACACTTTCGTTTGGAAGAGGTTGCCAAGCTTCAAAAATACTATGAGTGTCCTGAAATCTCAGCATATGTTTTTTCACCCAATCTTGAAGATACTTGGTGGTAAGGATCAGTACACCAATCCCACTTGGCTCAGCAAATTTCGTTCTTCTAGGTTGAAGCATTCGTTTGCAATAAGAGTTTGAATTTTCAGGTTTCACTCTGTTTTCTTCTATACTGATACATCAATTTGGAACTCTAAATCAAGAACGGTTTGTGCTAGCCCCTTGAAACTTGACACAATAAAGTAGTTCTAAGTTCTATCTGTATGGTTTGTTTCCTCTTGAAGTTGCCTTAGGAGGGAGTGGTGAAACACACTTTCGTTTGAAAGAGGTTGCGAAGCTTCCAAAATACTACGAGTGTCCTGAAATCTCAGCATATGTTTTTTCACCCAATCTTGAAGATACTTGGTAGTAGGAGCAGTACACCAATCCCACTTGGCTCAGCAAACTTCGTTCTTCTAGGTTGAAGCATTCGTTTGCAGGAAGAGTTTGATTTTTCAGGTTTCACTCTGTTTTCTCCTATATTGATAGATGAATTTGGAACTCCAAATCAAACACGGTTTGTGCTAGCCCCTGGAAACTTGACACAATAAAGTAGTTCTAAGTTCTATCTCTATGGTTTGTGTCCAATTGAAGTTTCCCTAGGAGGGAGTGGTGAAACACACTTTCGTTTGGAAGAGGTTGCCAAGCTTCCAAAATACTACGAGTGTCCTGAAATCTCAGCATATGTTTTTTCACCCAATCTTGAAGATACTTGGTGGTAATGAGCAGTACACCAAGCCCACTTGGCTCAGCAAATTTCGTTCTTCTAGGTTGAAGCATTCGTGTGCAATAAGAGTTTGAATTTTCAGGTTTCACTCTGTTTTCTCCTATATTGATACATGAATTTGGAACTCTAAATCAAGCACGGTTTGTGCTAGCCCCTTGAAACTTGACAAAATAAAGTAGTTCTAAGTTCTATCTGTATGGCTTGTTTCCTCTTGAAGTTGCCTTAGGAGTGAGTGGTGAAAACACTTTCTTTTTGAAAGAGGTTGATAAGCTTCCAAAATACTACGAGTGTCCTGAAATCTCAGCATATGTTTTGTTACCCAATCTTGAATATCCTTGGTGGTAGTGAGCAGTACACCAATCCCACTTGGCTCAGCAAATTTCGTTCTTCTAGGTTGAAGCATTCGTGTGCAATAAGAGTTTGAATTTTCAGGTTTCACTCTGTTTTCTCCTATATTGATACATGAATTTGGAACTCTAAATCAAGCACGGTTTGTGCTAGTCCCTTGAAACTTGACACAATAAATTAGTTCTAAGTTCTATGTGTATGGTTTGTTTCCTCTTGAAGTTGCCTTAGGAGGGTGTGGTGAAACACACTTTCTTTTGAAGAGGTTGCCAAGCTTCCAAAAAACTACGAGTGTCCTGAAATCTCAGCATATGATTTTTCACCCATTCTTGAAGATACTTGGTGATAATGAGCAGTACACCAATCCCACTGGGTTCCGCAAATTTCGTTCTTCTAGGTTGAAGCATTCGTTGGCAGTAAGAGTTTGAATTTTCAGGTTTCACTCTGTTTTCTCCTATATTGATAGATGGATTTGGAACTCCAATCAAACACGGTTTGTGCTAGCCCCTTGAAACTTGACACAATAAAGTAGTTCTAAGTTCTATGTGTATGGTTTGTGTCCAATTGAAGTTTCCCTAGGAGGGAGTTGTGAAACACACTTTCGTTTGGAAGAGGTTGCCAAGCTTCCAAAAAACTACAATTGTCCTGAAATCTCAGCATACGTTTTTTCACCCAATCTTGAAGATACTTGGGTGTAATGAGCAGTACACCAATCGCACTTGACTCAGCAAATTTCGTTCTTCAATGTTGAAGCATTCGTTTGCCATAAGAGTTTCAGTTTTCGGGTTTCACTCTGTTTTCTCCTATATTGATACATGAATTTGGAACTCCAAATCAAACACGGTTTGTGCTAGCCCCTTGAAACTTGACACAATAAAGTAGTTCTAAGTTGTATCTGTACGGTTTGTTTCCTCTTGAAGTTGCCATAGGAGGGAGAAATGAAACACACTTTGGTTTGGAAGAGGTTGCCAAGCTTCCAAAAAACTACGAGTGTCCTGAAATCTCAGCATATGTTTTTTCACCCAACCTTGAAGATACTTGGTGGTAATGAGCAGTACAGCAATTCCACTTTTCTAAGCAAATTTCGTTCATCTAGGTTGAAGCATTCGTTTTCAATAAAATTTTGAAATGTCGTGGTTCACGCTGTTTTCTCCTATATTGATACATGAATTTGGAACTCTAACTCAAACACGGTTTGTGCTAGCCCCTTGAAACTTGACACAATAAATTAGTTCTAAGTTCTATCTGTATGGTTTGTTTCCTCTTGAAGTTTCCCTAGGAGGGAGTGGTGAAACACACTTTCGTTTGGAAGAGGTTGTCAAGCTTCCAAAATACTACGAGTGTCCTGAAATCTCAGCATATGTTTTTTTCACCCAATCTTGAAGATACTTGGTAGTAAGGAGCAGTACACCAATCCCACTTGGCTCAGCAAATTTTGTTCTTCTAGGTTGAAGCATTCGTGTGCAATAAGAGTTTGAATTTTCAGGTTTCACTCTGTTTTCTCCTATATTGATAGATTGATTTGGAACTCCAAATCAAACACGGTTTGTGCTAGCCCCTTGAAACTTGACACAATAAAATAGTTCTAATTTCGATCTGTATGGTTTGTGTCCAATTTAAGATTCCCTAGGAGGGAGTGGTGAAACACACATTCGTTTGGAAGAGGTTGCCAAGCTTCCAAAATACTACGAGTGTCCTGAAATCTCAGCATATGTTTTTTCACCCAATCTTGAAGATACTTGGTGGTAATGAGCAGTACACCAACCCACTTGGCTCAGCAAATTTCGTTCTTCTAGGTTGAAGGATTCGTTTTCAATAACATTTTGAAATTTCGGGTTTCACGCTGTTTTCTCCTATATTTATACATGAATTTGGAACTCTAACTCAAACACGGTTTGTGCTAGCCCCTTGAAACTTGACACAATTAATTAGTTCTAAGTTCTATCTGTATGGTTTGTTTCCTCTTGAAGTTTCCCTAGGAGGGAGTTGTGAAACACACTTTCGTTTGGAAGAGGTTGCCAAGCTTCTAAAAAACTACGAGTGTCCTGAAATCTCAGCATATGTTTTTTCACCCATTCTTGAAGATACTTGGTGATAATGAGCAGTACACCAATCCCACTGGGTTCAGCAAATTTCGCTCTTCTAGGTTGAAGCATTCGTTGGCAGTAAGAGTTTGAATTTTCAGGTTTCACTCTGTTTTCTCCTATATTGATAGATGGATTTGGAACTCCAAATCAAACACGGTTTGTGCTAGCCCCTTGAAACTTCACACAATAAAGTAGTTCTAAGTTCTATGTGTACGGTTTGTGTCCAATTGAAGTTTCCCTAGGAGGGAGTTGTGAAACACACTTTCGTTTGGAAGAGGTTGCCAAGCTTCCAAAATACTACAAGTGTCCTGAAACCTCAGCATACGTTTTTTCACCCAATCTTGAAGATACTTGGTGGTAAGGAGCAGTACACCAATCCCACTTGGCTCAGTAAATTTCATTCTTCTAGGTTGGAGCATTCGTTTGCAATAAGAGTTTGAATTTTCAGGTTTCACTCCGTTTTCTCCTATATTGATACATGAATTTGGAACTCTAAATCAAGCACGGTTTGTGCTAGCCCCTTGAAACTTGACACAATAAAGTAGTTCTAAGATCTATCTGTACGGTTTGTTTCCTTTTGAAGTAGCCCTAGGAGGGAGTTGTGAAACACACTTTCGTTTGGAAGAGGTTGCCAAGCTTCCAAAATACTACGAGTGTCCTGAAATCTCAGCATATGTTTTTCACCCAATCTTGAAGATACTTGGGAATAAAGAGCAGTACACCAATCCCACTTGACTCTGCAAATTTCGTTCTTCTAGTTTGAAGCATTTTTTGCCATAAGAGTTTGAGTTTTCAGGTTTCACTCTGTTTTCTCCTATATTGATACATGAATTTGGAACTCTAAATCAAGAACGGTTTGTGCTAGCCCCTTGAAACTTGACCCAATAAAGTAGTTCTAAGTTGTATGTGTATGGTTTGTTTCCTCTTGAAATTGCCCTAGGAGGGAGTGGTGAAGCAAACTTTCATTTGAAAGGGGTTACCAAGCTTCCAAAAAACTACGAGTGTCCTGAAATCTCAGCATATGTTTTTTCACCCAACCTTGAAGATACTTGGTGGTAATGAGCAGTACACCAATCCCACTTGGCTAAGCAAATTTCGTTCTTCTAGGTTGAAGCATTCGTTTTCAATAAAATTTTGAAATTTCGGGTTTCACGCTGTTTTCTCCGATATTTATACATGAATTTGGAACTCTAACTCAAACACGGTTTGTGCTAGCCCCTTGAAACTTGACACAATAAATCAGTTCTAAGTTCTATCTGTATGGTTTGTTTCCTCTTGAAGTTTCCCTAGGAGGGAGTGGTGAAACACATTTTCGTATGGAAGAGGTTGCCAAGCTTCCAAAATTCTACGAGTGTCCTGAAATCTCAGCATATGTTTTTTCACCCAATCTTGAAGATACTTGGTAGTAAGGAGCAGTACACCAATCCCACTTGGCTCAGCAAATTTCGTTCTTCTAGGTTGAAGCATTCGTTGGCAGTAAGAGTTTGAAATTTGAGGTTTCACTCTGTTTTCTCCTATATTGATAGATGAATTTGGAACTCCAAATCAAACACGGTTTGTGCTAGCCCCTTGAAACTTGACACAATAAATTAGTTCTAAGTTCTATCTGTATGGTTTGTTTCCTCTTGAAGTTTCCCTAGGAGGGAGTGGTGAAACACACTTTTGTTTGGAAGAGGTTGCCAAGCTTCCAAAATACTACGAGTGTCCTGAAATCTCAGCATATGTTTTTTCACCCAATCTTGAAGATACTTGGTGGTAATGAGCAGTACACCAGTCCCACTTGGCTCAGCAAATTTCGTTCTTCTAGGTTGAAGCATTCGTTTTTAATAAGAGTTTGAATTTTCAGGTATCACTCTGTTTTCTCTTATATTGATACATGAATTTGGAACTCTAAATCAAGCACGGATTGTGCTATCCCCTTGAAACTTGACACAATAAAGTAGTTGTAAGTTCCATGTGTATGGTTTGTTTCCTCTTGAAGTAGCCCTAGGAGGGAGTGGTGAAACACACTTTCGTTTGAAACGGGTTGCCAAGCTTCCAAAAAACTACGAGTGTCCTGAAATCTCAGCATATGTTTTTTCACCCAATCTTGAAGATACTTGGTAGTAAGGAGCAGTACACCAATCCCACTTGGCTCAGCAAATTTCGTTCTTCTAGGTTGAAGCATTCGTTGGCAGTTAGAGTTTGAATTTTGAGGTTTCACTCTGTTTTCTGCTATATTGATAGATGAATTTGGAACCCAAATCAAACACGGTTTGTGCTAGCCCTTGGAAACTTGACACAATAAAGTAGTTCTAAGTTCTATCTGCATGGTTTGTGTCCAATTGAAGTTTCCCTAGGAGGGAGTGCTGAAACACACTTTCGTTTGGAAGAGGTTGCCAAGCTTCCAAAATACTACCAGTGTCCTGAAATCTCAGCATATGTTTTTTTACAAAATCTTGAATATCCTTGGTGGTTATGAGCAGTACACCAATCCCACTTGGCTCAGCAAATTTCGTTTTTCTAGGTTGAAGCATTCGTGTGCAATAAGAGTTTGAATTTTCAGGTTTCACTCTGTTTTCTCCTATATTGATACATGAATTTGGAACTCTAAATCTAGCACGGTTTGTGCTAGCCCCTTGAAATTTGACACAATAAAGTAGTTCTAAGTTATATGTGTATGGTTTGTTTCTTCTTGAAGTAGCCCTAGGAGGGTTGGTGAAACACACTTTCGTTTGAAACGGGTTGCCACGCTTCCAAAAAACTACGAGTTTCCTGAAATCTCAGCATATGTTTTTTCACCCATTCTTAAAGATACTTGGTTATAATGAGCAGTACACCAATCCCACTGGGTTCAGCAAATTTCGTTCTTCTAGGTTGAAGCATTCGTTGGCAGTAAGAGTTTGAATTTTCAGGTTTCACTCTGTTTTCTCCTATATTGATAGATGGATTTGCAACTCCAAATCAAACACGGTTTGTGCTAGCCCCTTGAAACTTGACACAATAAAGTAGTTCTAAGTTCTATGTGTATGGTTTGTGTCCAATTGAAGTTTCCCTAGGAGGGAGTTGTGAAACACACTTTCGTTTGGAAGAGGTTGCCAAGCTTCCAAAATACTACGAGTGTCCTGAAATCTCAGCATATGTTTTTTCACCCAATCTTGAAAATACTTGGGGGTAATGAGCAGTACACCAATCCCACTTGACTCAGCAAATTTCGTTCTTCTAGGTTGAAGCATTCGTTTGCAATAAGAGTTTGAGTTTTCAGGTTTCACTCTGTTTTCTCCTATATTGATACATGAATTTGGAACTCTAAATCAAGAACGGTTTGTGCTAGCCCCTTGAAACTTGACACAATAAAGTAGTTCTAAGTTGTATCTGTACGGTTTGTTTCCTCTTGAAGTTGCCCTAGGAGGGAGTGGTGAAGCACAATTTCATTTGAAAGCGGTTGCCAAGCTTCCAAAAAACTACGAGTGTCCTGAAATCTCAGCATATGTTTTTTCACCCAACCTTGAAGATACTTGGTGGTAATGAGCAGTACACCAATCCCACTTGTCTAAGCAAATTTCGTTCTTCTAGGTTGAAGCATTCGTTTTCAATTAAATTTTGTAATTTCGGGTTTCACGCTGTTTTCTCCTATATTTTATACATGAATTTGGAACTCTAACTCAAACACGGTTTGTGCTAGCCCCTTGAAACTTGACACAATAAATTAGTTCTAAGTTCTATCTGTATGGTTTGTTTCCTCTTGAAGTTTCCCTAGGAGGGAGTGGTGAAACATACTTTTGTTTGGAAGAGGTTGCCAAGCTTCCAAAATACTACGAGTGTCCTGAAATCTCAGCATATGTTTTTTCACCCAATCTTGAAGATACTTGGTGGTAATGAGCAGTACACCAATCCCACTTGGCTCAGCAAATTTCCTTCTTCTAGGTTGAACCATTCGTTTTTAATAAGAGTTTGAATTTTCAGGTATCACTCTGTTTTCTCTTATATTGATACATGAATTTGGAACTCTAAATCAAGCACGGATTGTGCTATCCCCTTGAAACTTGACACAATAAAGTAGTTGTAAGTTCCATGTGTATGGTTTGTTTCCTCTTGAAGTAGCCCTAGGAGGGAGTGGTGAAACACACTTTCGTTTGAAACGGGTTGCCAAGCTTCCAAAAATCTACGAGTGTCCTGAAATCTCAGCATATGTTTTTTCACCCAATCTTGAAGATACTTGGTGATAAGGAGCAGTACACCAATCCCACTGGGTTCAGCAAATTTCGTTCTTCTATGTTGAAGCATTCGTCGGCAGTAAGAGTTTGAAATTTCGGGTTTCACTCTGTTTTCTCCTATATTGATAGATGAATTTGGAACTCCAAATCAAACACGGTTTGTGCTAGCAACTTGAAACTTGACACAATAAAGTTGTTCTAATTCTATGTGTATGGTTTGTTTCCTCTTGAAGTAGCCCTAGGAGGGAGTGGTGAAACACACTTTCGTTTGAAACGGCTTGCCAAGCTTCCAAAAAACTACGAGTGTCCTGAAATCTCAGCATATGTTTTTTCACCCAATCTTGAAGATACTTGGTGATAATGAGCAGTACACCAATCCCACTGGGTTCAGCAAATTTCGTTCTTCTAGGTTGAAGCATTCGTTGGCAGTAAGAGTTTGAATTTTGAGGTTTCACTCTGTTTTCTCCTATATTGATAGATGAATTTGGAACTCCAAATCAAACACGGTTTATGCTAGCCCCTTGAAACTTGACACAATAAAGTAGTGGTAAGTTCTATCTGTTCGGTTTGTTTCCTCTTGAAGTTGCCCTAGGAGGGAGTGGTGAAGCACACTTTCGTTTGAAAGGTGTTGCCAAGCTTCCAAGAAACTACGAGTGTCCTGAAATCTCAGCATATGTTTTTTCACCCAATCTTGAAGCTACTTGGTGGTAATGAGCAGTACACCAATCCCACTTGGCTAAGCAAATTTCGTTCTTCTAGGTTGAAGCATTCATTTTCAATAAAATTTTGAAATTTCGGGTTTCACGCTGTTTTCTCCTGTATTTATACATGAATTTGGAACTCTAACTCAAACACGGTTTGTGCTAGCCCCTTGAAACTTGACACAATAAATTAGTTCTAAGTTCTATCTGTATGGTTTGTTTCCTCTTGAAGTTTCCCTAGGAGCGAGTGGTGAAACACACTTTCGTTTGGAAGAGGTTGCCAAGCTTCCAAAATACTACGAGTGTCCTAAAATCTCAGCATATGTTTTTTCACCCAATCTTGAAGATACTTGGTAGTAAGGAGCAGTACACCAATCCCACTTGGCTCAGCAAATTTCGTTCTTCTAGGTTGAAGCATTCGTTGGCAGTAAGAGTTTGAAATTTGAGGTTTCACTCTGTTTTCTCCTATATTGATAGATGAATTTCGAACTCCAAATCAAACACGGTTTGTGCTAGCCCCTTGAAACTTGACACAATAAAGTAGTTCTAAGTTCTATCTGTATGGTTTGTGTCCGATTGAAGTTTCCCTAGGAGGGAGTGGTGAAACACACTTTCGTTTGGAAGAGGTTGCCAAGCTTCCAAAATACTACGAGTGTCCTGAAATCTCAGCATATGTTTTTTCACCCAATCTTGAAGATACTTGGTGGTAAGGAGCAGTACACCAAGCCCACTTGGCTCAGCAAATTTCGTTCTTCTAGGTTGAAGCATTCGTTTGCAATAAGTCATTGAAATTTCAGGTTTCACTCTGTTTTCTCCTATATTGATACATGAATTTGGAACTCTAAATCAAGAACGGTTTGTGCTAGCCCCTTGAAACTTGACACAATAAAGTAGTTCTAAGTTCTATCTGTATGGTTTGTTTCCTCTTGAAGTTGCCTTAGGAGGGAGTGGTGAAACACACTTTCGTTTTAAAGAGTTTGCCAAGCTTCCAAAATACTACGAGTGTCCTGAAATCTCAGCATATGTTTTTTCACCCAATCTTGAAGATACTTGGTAGTAAGGAGCAGTACACCAATCCCACTTGGATCAGCAAATTTCGTTTTTCTAGGTTGAAGCATTCATTGGCAGTAAGAGTTTGAATTTTGAGGTTTCACTCTGTTTTCTCCTATATTGATACATGAATTTGGAACTCTAAATCAAGTACGGTTTGTGCTAGCCCCTTGAAACTTGACACAATAAAGTAGTTCTAAGTTCTATCTGTATGGTTTTTTTCCTCTTGAAGTTGCCTTAGGAGGTAGTGGTGAAACACACTTTCTTTTGAAAGAGGTTGCCAAGCTTCCAAAATACTACGAGTGTCCTGAAATCTCAGCATATGTTTTTTTACAAAATCTTGAATATTCTTGGTGGTTATGAGCAGTACAACAATCCCACTTGGCTCAGCAAATTTCGTTCTTTTAGGTTGAAGCATTCGTGTGCAATAAGAGTTTGAATTTTCAGGTTTCACTCTGTTTTCTCCTATATTGATACATGAATTTGGAACTGTAAATCAAGCACGGTTTGTGCTAGCCCCTTGAAACTTGACACAATAAAGTATTTCTAAGTTCTATGTGTATGGTTTGTTTCCTCTTGAAGTAGCCCTTGGAGGGAGTGGTGAAACACACTTTCGTTTGAAACGGGTTGCCAAGCTTCCAAAAAACTACGAGTGTCCTGAAATCTCAGCATATGTTTTTTCACCCAATCTTGAAGATACTTGGTGATAATGAGCAGTACACCAATCACACTATGTTCAGCAAATTTCGTTCTTCTAGGTTGAAGCATTCGTTGGCAGTAAGAGTTTGAATTTTCAGGTTTCACTCTGTTTTCTCCTATATTGATAGATGAATTTGGAACTCCAAATCAAACACGGTTTGTGCTAGCCCCTTGAAACTTGACACAATAAAGTAGTTCTAAGTTCGATCTGTATGGTTTGTGTCCAATTGAAGTTTCCCTAGGAGGGAGTGGTGAAACACACTTTCGTTTGGAAGAGGTTGCCAAGCTTCCACAATACTACGAGTGTCCTGAAATCTCAGCATATGTTTTTTCACCCAATCTTGAAGATACTTGGGGGTAATGAGCAGTACACCAATCCCACTTGGCTAAGCAAATTTCGTTCTTCTAGGTTGAAGCATTCGTTTTCAATAAAATTTTGAAATTTCGGGTTTCACGCTGTTTTCTCCTATATTTATACATGAATTTGGAACTCTAACTCAAACTCGGTTTGTGCTAGCCCCTTGAAACTTGAAACAATAAAGTAGGTCTAAGTTCTATCTGTATGGTTTGTTTCCTCTTGAAGTTTCCCTAGGAGGGAGTGGTGAAACACACTTTCGTTTGGAAGAGGTTGCTAAGCTTCCAAAATACTACGAGTGTCCTGAAATCTCAGCATATGTTTTTTCACCCAATCTTGAAGATACTTGGTGGTAATGAGCAGTACACCAATCCCACTTGGCTCAGCAAATTTCGTTCTTCTAGGATGAAGCATTCGTTTCCAATAAGAGTTTGAATTTTCAGGATTCACTCTGTTTTCTCTTATATTGATACATGAATTTGGAACTCTAAATCAAGCACGGATTGTGCTAGCCCCTTGAAACTTGACACAATAAAGTAGTTCTAAGTTCTATGTGTATGGTTTGTTTCCTTTTGAAGTAGCCCTAGGAGGGAGTGGTGAAACACACTTTCATTTGAAACGGGTTGCCAAGCTTCCAAAAAACTATGAGTGTCCTGAAATCTCACCATTGTTTTTTCACATAATCTTGAAGATACTTGGTGATAAGGAGCAGTACACCTATCGCACTGGGTTCAGCAAATTTCGTTCTTCTAGGTTGAAGCATTCGTTTGCAATAAGAGTTTGAAATTTCAGGTTTCACTCTGTTTTCTCCTATATTGATAGAAGAATTTGGAACTCCAAATCAAACACGGTTTGTGCTAGCCCCTTGAAACTTGACACAATAAAGTAGTTCTAAGTTCGATCTGTATGGTTTGTGTCCAATTGAAGTTTCCCTAGGAGGGAGTGGTGAAACACACTTTCGTTTGGAAGAGGTTGCCAAGCTTCCAAAATACTACGAGTGTCCTGAAATCTCAGCATATGTTTTTTCACCCAATCTTGAAGATACTTGGTGGTAAGGAGCAGTACACCAAGCCCACTTGGCTCAGCAAATTTCGTTCTTCTAGGTTGAAGCATTCGTTTGCAATAAGAGTTTGAATTTTCAGGTTTCACTCTGTTTTCTCCTATATTGATACATGAATTTGGAACTCTAAATCAAGAACGGTTTGTGCTGGCCCCTGGAAACTTGACACAATAAAGTAGTTCTAAGTTCTATCTGCATGGTTTGTGTCCAATTGAAGTTGCCTTAGGAGGGAGTGGTGAAACACACTTTCGTTTGGAAGAGGTTGCCAAGCTTCCAAAATACTACGAGTGTCCTGAAACCTCAGCATATGTTTTTTCACCCAATCTTGAAGATACTTGGTGGTAATGAGCTGTACACCAAGCCCACGTGGCTCAGCAAATTTCGTTCTTCTAGGTTGAAGCATTCGTTTGCAATAAGAGTTTGAATTTTCAGGTTTCACTCTGTTTTCTCCTATATTGATACATGAATTTGGAACTCTAAATCAAGAACGGTTTGTTCTAGCCCCTTGAAACTTGACACAATAAAGTAGTTCTAAGTTCTATCTGTATGGTTTGTTTCCTCTTGAAGTTGCCTTAGGAGGGAGTGGTGAAACACACTTTCTTTTGAAAGAGGTTGCCAAGCTTCCAAAATACTACGAGTGTCCTGAAATCTCAGCATATGTTTTTTTACAAAATCTTGAATATCCTTGGTGGTTATGAGCAGTACACCAATCACACTTCGCTCAGCAAATTTCGTTCTTCTAGGTTGAAGCATTCGTGTGCAATAAGAGTTTGAATTTTCAGGTTTCACTCTGTTTTCTCCTATATTGATACATGAATTTGGAACTCTAAATCAAGCACGGTTTGTGCTAGCCCCTTGAAACTTGACACAATAAAGTAGTTCTAAGTTCTATGTGTATGGTTTGTTTCCTCTTGAAGTAGCCCTAGGAGGGAGTGGTGAAACACACTTTCGTTTGAAACGGGTTGCCAAGCTTCCAAAAAACTACGAGTGTCCTGAAATCTCAGCATAAGTTTTTTCACCCAATCTTGAAGATACTTGGTGATAATGAGCAGTACACCAATCCCACTGGGTTCAGCAAATTTCGTTCTTCTAGGTTGAAGCATTCGTTGGCAGTAAGAGTTTGAATTTTCAGGTTTCACTCTGTTTTCTCCTATATTGATAGATGAATTTGGAACTCCAAATCAAACACGGTTTGTGCTAGCCCTTGAAACTTGACACAATAAATTAGTTCTAAGTTCTATCTGTTCGGTTTGTTTCCTCTTGAATTTGCCCTAGGAGGGAGTGGTGAAGCACACTTTCGTTTGAAAAGTGTTGCCAAGCTTCCAAGAAACTACGAGTGTCCTGAAATCTCAGCATATGTTTTTTCACCCAATCTTGAAGATACTTGGTGGTAATGAGCAGTACACCAATCCCACTTGGCTAAGCAAGTTTCGTTCTTCTAGGTTAAAGTATTCGTTTTCAATAAAATTTTGAAATTTCGGGTTTCACGCTGTTTTCTCCTATATTTATACATGAATTTGGAACTCTAACTCAAACACGGTTTGTGCTAGCCCCTTGAAACTTGAAACAATAAATTAGTTCTAAGTTCTATCTGTATGGTTTGTTTCCTCTTGAAGTTTCCCTAGGAGGGAGTGGTGAAACACACTTTCATTTGGAAGAGGTTGCTAAGCTTCCAAAATACTACGAGTGTCCTGAAATCTCAGCATATGTTTTTTCACCCAATCTTGAAGATACTTGGTGGTAATGAGTAGTACACCAATCCCACTTGGCTCAGCAAATTTCGTTTTCTAGGTTGAAGCATTCGTTTCCAATTAGAGTTTGAATTTTCAGGTTTCACTCTGTTTCTCTTATATTGATACATGAATTTGGAACTCTAAATCAAGCACGGATTGTGCTAGCCCCTTGAAACTTGACACAATAAAGTAGTTCTAAGTTCTATGTGTTTGGTTTGTGTCCAATTGAAGTTTCCCTAGGAGGGAGTTGTGAAACACACTTTCGTTTGGAAGAGGTTGCCAAGCTTCCAAAATACTACATGTGTCCTGAAATCTCAGCATACGTTTTTTCACCCAATCTTGAAGATACTTGGTGGTAATGAGCAGTACACCAATCCCACTTGGCTCAGTAAATTTCATTCTTCTAGGTTGGAGCATTCGTTTGCAATAAGAGTTTGAATTTTCAGGTTTCACTCTGTTTTCTCCTATATTGATACATGAATTTGGAACTCTAAATCAAGCACGGTTTGTGCTAGCCCCTTGAAACTTGACACAATAAAGTAGTTCTAAGTTTTATCTGTACCGTTTGTTTCCTCTTGAACTAGCCCTAGTAGGGAGTTGTGAAACACACTATCGTTTGGAAGAGGTTGCCAAGCTTCCAAAATACTACGAGTGTCCTGAAATCTCAGCATATGTTTTTTCAACCAATCTTGAAGATACTTGGGGGTAATGAGCAGTACACCAATCCCACTTGGCTAAGCAAATTTCGTTCTTCTAGGTTGAAGGATTCGTTTGCAACAAGAGTTTGAATTTTCAGGTTTCACTCTGTTTTCTCTTATATTGATACATGAATTTGGAACTCTAAATCAAGCACGGATTGTGCTAGCCCCTTGAAACTTGACACAGTAAATTAGTTCTAAGTTCTATCTGTATGGTTTGTTTCCTCTTGAAGTTTCCCTAGGAGGGAGTGGTGAAACACACTTTTGTTTGGAAGAGGTTGCCAAGCTTCCAAAATACTACGAGTGTCCTGAAATCTCAGCATATGTTTTTTCACCCAATCTTGAAGATACTTGGTGGTAATGAGCAGTACACCAATCCCACTTGGCTCAGCAAATTTCGTTCTTCTAGGTTGAAGCATTCGTTTCCAATAAGAGTTTGAATTTTCAGGTTTCACTCTGTTTTCTCTTATATTGATACATGAATTTGGAACTCTAAATCAAGGACGGATTGTGCTATCCCCTTGAAACTTGACACAATAAAGTAGTTCTAAGTTCTATGTGTATGGTTTGTTTCCTCTTGAAGTAGCCTTAGGAGGGAGTGGTGAAACACACTTTCGTTTGATACGGGTTGCCAAGCTTCCAAAAAACTACGAGTGTCCTGAAATCTCAGCATATGTTTTTGCACCCAATCTTGAAGATACTTGGTGATAAGGAGCAGTACACCAATCCCACTGGGTTCAGCAAATTTCGTTCTTCTAGGTTGAAGCATTCGTTGGCAGTAAGAGTTTGAAATTTCAGGTTTCACTCTGTTTTCTCCTATATTGATAGATGAATTTGGAACTCCAAATCAAACACGGTTTGTGCTAGCCCCTTGAAACTTGACACAATAAAGTAGTTCTAAGTTCGATCTGTATGGTTTGTGTCCAATTGAAGTTTCCCTAGGAGAGAGTGGTGAAACACACTTTCGTTTGGAAGAGGTTGCCAAGCTTCCAAAATACTACGAGTGTCCTGAAATCTCAGCACATGTTTTTTCACCCAATCTTGAAGATACTTGATGGTAATGAGCAGTACACCAACCCACTTGGCTCAGCAAATTTCGTTCTTCTAGGTTGAAGGATTCGTTTGCAACAAGAGTTTGAATTTTCAGGTTTCACTCTGTTTTCTCTTATATTGATACATGAATTTGGAACTCTAAATCAAGCACGGATTGTGCTAGCCGCTTGAAACTTGACACAATAAAGTAGTTCTAAGTTCTATGTGTATGGTTTGTTTCCTCTTGAAGTAGCCCTAGGAGGGAGTGGTGAAACACACTTTCGTTTGAAACGGGTTGCCAAGCTTCCAAAAAACTACGAGTGTCCTGAAATCTCAGCATATGTTTTTTCACCCAATCTTGAAGATACTTGGTAGTAAGGAGCAGTACACCAATCCCACTTGGCTCAGCAAATTTCGTTCTTCTAGGTTGAAGCATTCGTTGGCAGTAAGAGTTTGAATTTTGAGGTTTCACTCTGTTTTCTCCTATATTGATAGATGAATTTGGAACTCGAAATCCAACACGGTTTGTGCTAGCCCCTGGAAACTTGACACAATAAAGTAGTTCTGAGTTCTATCTGCATGGTTTGTGTCCAATTGAAGTTTCCCTAGGAGGGAGTGGTGAAACACACTTTCGTTTGGAAGAGGTTGCCAAGCTTCCAAAATACTACGAGTGTCCTGAAATCTCAGGATATGTTTTTTCACCCAATCTTGAAGATACTTGGTGGTAATGAGCCGTATACCAAGCCCACTTGGCTCAGCAAATTTCGTTCTTCTAGGTTGAAGCATTCGTTTGCAATAAGAGTTTGAATTTTCAGGTTTCACTCTGTTTTCTCCTATATTGGTACATGAATTTGGAACTCTAAATCAAGAACGGTTTGTGCTAGCCCCTTCAAACGTGACACAATAAAGTAGTTCTAAGTTCTATCTGTATGGTTTGTTTCCTCTTGAAGTTGCCTTAGGAGGGAGTGGTGAAACACACTTTCTTTTGAAAGAGGTTGCCAAGCTTCCAAAATACTACGAGTGTCCTGAAATCTCAGCATATGTTTTTTTACAAAATCTTTAATATCCTTGGTGGTTATGAGCAGTACACCAATCCCACTTGGCTCAGCAAATTTCGTTCTTCTAGGTTGAAGCATTCGTGTGCAATAAGAGTTTGAATTTTCAGGTTTCACTCTGTTTTCTCCTATATTGATACATGAATTTGGAACTCTAAATCAAGCATGGTTTGTGCTAGCCCCTTGAAACTTGACACAATAAAGTAGTTCTAAGTTCTATCTGTACGGTTTGTTTCCTCTTGAAGTAGCCCTAGGAAGGAGTTGTGAAACACACTTTCGTTTGGAAGAGGTTGCCAAGCTTCCAAAATACTACGAGTGTCCAGAAATCTCAGCATATGTTTTTTCACCCAATCTTGAAGATACTTGGGGGTAATGAGCACTACACCAATCCCACGTGACTCAGCAAATTTGGTTCTTCTAGGTTGAAGCATTCGTTTGCAATAAGAGTTTGAGTTTTCAGGTTTCACTCTGTTTTCTCCTATATTGATACATGAATTTGGAACTCTAAATCAAGAATGGATTGTGCTAGCCCCTTGAATCTTGACACAATAAAGTAGTTATAAGTTGTATCTGTACGGTTTGTTTCCTCTTGAAGTTGCCCTAGGAGGGAGTGGTGAAGCACACTTTCGTTTGAACGGGGTTGCCAAGCTTCCAAAAAACTACGAGTGTCCTGAAATCTCAGCATATGTTTTTTCACCCAATCTTGAAGATACTTGGTGGTAATGAGCAGTACACCAATCCCACTTGGCTAAGCAAATTTCGTTCTTCTTGGTTGAAGCATTCGTTTTCAATAAAATTTTGAAATTTCGGGTTTCATGCTGTTTTCTCCTATATTTATACATGAATTTGGAACTCTAACTCAAACACGGTTTGTGCTAGCCATTTGAAACTTGACACAATAAATTAGTTCTAAGTTCTATCTGTATGGTTTGTTTCCTCTTGAAGTTTCCCTAGGAGGGACTGGTGAAACACACTTTCGTTTGGAAGAGGTTGCCAAGCTTCCAAAATACTACGAGTGTCCTGAAATCTCAGCATATGTTTTTTCACCCAATCTTGAAGATACTTGGTGGTAATGAGCAGTACACCAATCCCACTTGGCTCAGCAAATTTCGTTCTTCTAGGTTGAAGCATTCGTTTCCAATAAGAGTTTGAACTTTCAGGTTTCACTCTGTTTTCTCTTATATTGATACATGAATTTGGAACTCTAAATCAAGCACGGATTGTGCTATCCCCTTGAAACTTGAAAAATTAAGTAGTTCTAAGTTCTATGTGTATGGTTTGTTTCCTCTTGAAGTAGCCCTACGAGGGAGTGGTGAAACACACTTTCGTTTGAAACGGGTTGCCAAGCTTCCAAAAAATACGAGTGTCCTGAAATCTCAGCATATGTTTTTTCACCCAATCTTCAAGATACTTGGTGATAAGGAGCAGTACACCAATCCCACTGGGTTCAGCAAATTTCGTTCTTCTAGGTTGAAGCATTCGTTGGCAGTAAGAGTTTGAAATTTCAGGTTTCACTCTGTTTTCTCCTATATTGATAGATGAATTTGGAACTCCAAATCAAACACGGTTTGTGCTAGCCCCTTGAAACTTGACACAATAAAGTAGTTCTAAGTTCGATCTGTATGGTTTGTGTCCAATTGAAGTTTCCCTAGGAGGGAGTGGTGAAACACACTTTCGTTTGGAAGAGGTTGCCAAGCTTCCAAAATACTACGAGTGTCCTGAAATCTCAGCATATGTTTTTTCACCCAATCTTGAAGATACTTGGTGGTAATGAGCAGTACACCAATCCCACTTGGCTCAGCAAATTTCGTTCTTCTAGGTTGAAGCATTCGTTTCCAATAAGAGTTTGAATTTTCAGGTTTCACTCTGTTTTCTCTTATATTGATACATGAATTTGGAACTCTAAATCATGCACAGATTGTGCTAGCCCCTTGAAACTTGACACAATAAAGTAGTTCTAAGTTCTATGTGTATGGTTTGTTTCCTCTTGAATTAGCCCTAGGAGGGAGTGGTGAAACACACTTTCGTTTGAAACGGGTTGCCAAGCTTCCAAAAAACTACGAGTGTCCTGAAATCTCACCATATGTTTTTTCACATAATCTTGAAGATACTTGGTGATAAGGAGCAGTACACCAATCGCACTGGGTTCAGCAAATTTCGTTCTTCTAGGTTGAAGCATTCGTTGGCAGTAAGAGTTTGAAATTTCAGGTTTCACTCTGTTTTCTCCTATATTGATGGATGAATTTGGAACTCCAAATCAAACACGGTTTGTGCTAGCCCCTTGAAACTTGACACAATAAAGTAGTTCTAAGTTCGATCTGTATGGTTTGTGTCCAATTGAAGTTTCCTTAGGAGGGAGTGGTGAAACACACTTTCGTTTGGAAGAGGTTGCCAAGCTTCCAAAATACTACGAGTGTCCTGAAATCTCAGCATATGTTTTTTTACAAAATCTTGAATATCCTTGGTGGTTATGAGCAGTACACCAATCCCACTTGGCTCAGCAAATTTCGTTCTTCTAGGTTGAAGCATTCGTGTGCAATAAGAGTTTGAATTTTCAGGTTTCACTCTGTTTTCTCCTATATTGATACATGAATTTGGAACTCTAAATCAAGCACGGTTTGTGCTAGCCCCTTGAAACTTGACACAATAAAGTAGTTCTAAGTTCTATGGGTATGGTTTGTTTCCTCTTGAAGTAGCCCTAGGAGGGAGTGGTGAAACACACTTTCGTTTGAAACGGGTTGCCAAGCTTCCAAAAAACTACGAGTGTCCTGAAATCTCAGCATATGTTTTTTCACCCAATCTTGAAGATACTTGGTGGTAATGAGCAGTACACCAATCCCACTGGGTTCAGCAAATTTCGTTCTTCTAGGTTGAAGCATTCGTTGGCAGTAAGAGTTTGAATTTTCAGGTTTCACTCTGTTTTCTTCTATAATGATAGATGAATTTGGAACTCCAAATCAAACACGGTTTGTGCTAGCCCCTTGAAACTTGACACAATAAATTAGTTCTATGTTCTATCTGTTCGGTTTGTTTCCTCTTGAATTTGCCCTAGGAGGGAGTGGTGAAGCACACTTTCGTTTGAAAAGTGTTGCCAAGCTTCCAAGAAACTACGAGTGTCCTGAAATCTCAGCATATGTTTTTTCACCCAATCTTGAAGATACTTGGTGGTAATGAGCAGTACACCAATCCCACTTGGCTAAGCAAGTGTCGTTCTTCTAGGTTGAAGCATTCGTTTTCAATACAATTTTGAAATTTCGGGTTTCACGCTGTTTTCTCCTATATTTATACATGAATTTGGAACTCTAACTCAAACACGGTTTGTGCTAGCCCCTTGAAACTTGAAACAATAAATTAGTTCTATGTTCTATCTGTATGGTTTGTTTCCTCTTGAAGTTTCCCTAGGAGGGAGTGGTGAAACACACTTTCATTTGGAAGAGGTTGCTAAGCTTCCAAAATACTACGAGTGTCCTGAAATCTCAGCATATGTTTTTTCACCCAATCTTGAAGATACTTGGTGGTAATGAGCAGTACAATAATCCCACTTGGCTCAGCAAATTTCGTTTTCTAGGTTGAAGCATTCGTTTCCAATTAGAGTTTGAATTTTCAGGTTTCACTCTGTTTTCTCTTATATTGATACATGAATTTGGAACTCTAAATCAAGCACGGATTGTGCTAGCCCCTTGAAACTTGACACAATAAAGTAGTTCTAAGTTCTATGTGTTTGGTTTGTGTCCAATTGAAGTTTCCCTAGGACGGAGTTGTGAAACACACTTTCGTTTGGAAGAGGTTGCCAAGCTTCCAAAATACTACATGTGTCCTGAAATCTCAGCATACGTTTTTTCACCCAATCTTGAAGATACTTGGTGGTAATGAGCAGTACACCAATCCCACTTGGCTCAGTAAATTTCATTCTTCTAGGTTGGAGCATTCGTTTGCAATAAGAGTTTGAATTTTCAGGTTTCACTGTGTTTTCTCCTATATTGATACATGAATTTGGAACTCTAAATCAAGCACGGTTTGTGCTAGCCCCTTGAAACTTGACACAGTAAAGTAGTTCTAAGTTCTATCTGTATGGTTTGTTTCCTCTTGAGGTAGCCCTAGGAGGGAGTTGTGAAACACACTTTCGTTTGGAAGAGGTTGCCAAGCTTCCAAAATACTACGAGTGTCCTGAAATCTCAGCATATGTTTTTTCACCCAATCTTGAAGATACTTGGGGGTAATGAGCAGTACACCAATCCCACTTGGCTAAGCAAATTTCGTTCTTCTAGGTTGAAGGATTCGTTTGCAACAAGAGTTTGAATTTTCAAGTTTCACTCTGTTTTCTCTTATATTGATACATGAATTTGGAACTCTAAATCAAGCACGGATTGTGCTAGCCCCTTGAAATTTGACACAGTAAATTAGTTCTAAGTTCCATCTGTATGGTTTGTTTCCTCTTGAAGTTTCCCTAGGAGGGAGTGGTGAAACACACTTTTGTTTGGAAGAGGTTGCCAAGCTTCCAAAATACTACGAGTGTCCTAAAATCTCAGCATATGTTTTTTCACCCAATCTTGAAGATACTTGGTGGTAATGAGCAGTACACCAATCCCACTTGGCTCAGCAAATTTCGTTCTTCTAGGTTGAAGCATTCGTTTCCAATAAGAGTTTGAATTTTCAGGTTTCACTCTGTTTTCTCTTATATTGATACATGAATTTGGAACTCTAAATCAAGCACGGATTGTGCTATCCCCTTGAAACTTGACACAATAAAGTAGTTCTAAGTTCTATGTGTATGGTTTGTTTCCTCTTGAAGTAGCCTTAGGAGGGAGTGGTGAAACATACTTTCGTTTGATACGGGTTGCCAAGCTTCCAAAAAACTACGAGTGTCCTGAAATCTCAGCATATGTTTTTGCACCCAATCTTGAAGATACTTGGTGATAAGGAGCAGTACACCAATCCCACTGGGTTCAGCAAATTTCGTTCTTCTAGGTTGAAGCATTCGTTGGCAGTAAGAGTTTGAAATTTCAGGTTTCACTCTGTTTTCTCCTATATTGATAGATGAATTTGGAACTCCAAATCAAACACGGTTTGTGCTAGCCCCTTGAAACTTGACACAATAAAGTAGTTCTAAGTTCGATCTGTATGGTTTGTGTCCAATTGAAGTTTCCCTAGGAGGGAGTGGTGAAACACACTTTCGTTTGGAAGAGGTTGCCAAGCTTCCAAAATACTACGAGTGTCCTGAAATCTCAGCATATGTTTTTTTACCCAATCTTGAAGATACTTGATGGTAATGAGCAGTACACCAACCCACTTGGCTCAGCAAATTTCGTTCTTCTAGGTTGAAGGATTCGTTTGCAACAACAGTTTGAATTTTCAGGTTTCACTCTGTTTTCTCTTATATTGATACATGAATTTGGAACTCTAAATCAAGCACGGATTGTGCTAGCCGCTTGAAACTTGACACAATAAAGTAGTTCTAAGTTCTATGTGTATGGTTTGTTTCCTCTTGAAGTAGCCCTAGGAGGGAGTGGTGAAACACACTTTCGTTTGAAACGGGTTGCCAAGCTTCCAAAAAACTACGAGTGTCCTGAAATCTCAGCATATGTTTTTTCACCCAATCTTGAAGATACTTGGTAGTAAGGAGCAGTACACCAATCCCACTTGGCTCAGCAAATTTCGTTCTTCTAGGTTGAAGCATTCGTTGGCAGTAAGAGTTTGAATTTTGAGGTTTCACTCTGTTTTCTCCTATATTGATAGATGAATTTGGAACTCGAAATCAAACACGGTTTGTGCTAGCCCCTGGAAACTTGACACAATAAAGTAGTTCTAAGTTATATCTGCATGGTTTGTGTCCAATTGAAGTTTCCCTAGGAGGGAGTGGTGAAACACACTTTCGTTTGGAAGAGGTTGCCAAGCTTAAAAAATACTACGAGTGTCCTGAAATCTCAGGATATGTTTTTTCACCCAATCTTGAAGATACTTGGTGGTAATGAGCCGTATACCAAGCCCACTTGGCTCAGCAAATTTCGTTCTTCTAGGTTGAAGCATTCGTTTGCAATAAGAGTTTGAATTTTCAGGTTTCACTCTGTTTTCTCCTATATTGATACATGAATTTGGAACTCTAAATCAAGAACGGTTTGTGCTAGCCCCTTCAAACTTGACACAATAAAGTAGTTCTAACTTCTATCTGTATGGTTTGTTTCCTCTTGAAGTTGCCTTAGGAGGGAGTGGTGAAACACACTTTCTTTTGAAAGAGGTTGCCAAGCTTCCAAAATACTACGAGTGTCCTGAAATCTCAGCATATGTTTTTTTACAAAATCTTGAATATCCTTGGTGGTTTTGAGCAGTACACCAATCCCACTTGGCTCAGCAAATTTCGTTCTTCTAGGTTGAAGCATTCGTGTGCAATAAGAGTTTGAATTTTCAGGTTTCACTCTGTTTTCTCCTATATTGATACATGAATTTGGAACTCTAAATCAAGCACGGTTTGTGCTAGCCCCTTGAAACTTGACACAATAAAGTAGTTCTAAGTTCTATGTGTATGGTTTGTTTCCTCTTGAAGTAGCCCTAGGAGGGAGTGGTGAAACACACTTTCGTTTGAAACGGGTTGCCAAGCTTCCAAAAAACTACGAGTGTCCTGAAATCTCAGCATATGTTTTTTCACCCAATCTTGAAGATACTTCGTGATAATGAGCAGTACACCAATCCCACTGGGTTCAGCAAATTTCGTTCTTCTAGGTTGAAGCATTCGTTGGCAGTAAGAGTTTGAATTTTCAGGTTTCACTCTGTTTTCTCCTATATTGATAGATGGATTTGGAACTCCAAATCACACAGTTTCTGCTAGCCCCTTGAAACTTGACACAATAAAGTAGTTCTAAGTTCTATGTGTATGGTTTGTGTCCAATTGAAGTTTCATTAGGAGGAGTTGTGAAACACACTTTCGTTTGGAAGAGGTTGCCAAGCTTCCAAAATACTACGAGTGTCCAGAAATCTCAGCATATGTTTTTTCACCCAATCTTGAAGATACTTGGGGGTAATGAGCAGTACACGAATCCCACTTGACTCAGCAAATTTGGTTCTTCTAGGTTGAAGCATTCGTTTGCAATAAGAGTTTGAGTTTTCAGGTTTCACTCTGTTTTCTCCTATATTAATACATGAATTTGGAACTCTAACTCAAACACGGTTTGTGCTAGCCCCTTGAAACTTGACACAATAAATTAGTTCTAAGTTCTATCTGTATGGTTTGTTTCCTCTTGAAGTTTCCCTAGGAGGGAGTGGTGAAACACACTTTCGTTTGGAAGAGGTTGCCAAGCTTCCAAAATACTACGAGTGTCCTGAAATCTCAGCATATGTTTTTTCACCCAATCTTGAAGATACTTGGTGGTAATGAGCAGTACACCAATCCCACTTGGCTCAGCAAATTTTGTTCTTCTAGGTTGAAGCATTCGTTTCCAATAAGAGTTTGAACTTTCAGGTTTCACTCTGTTTTCTCTTATATTGATACATGAATTTGGAACTCTAAATCAAGCACGGATTGTGCTATCCCCTTGAAACTTGACACAATTAAGTAGTTCTAAGTTCTATGTGTATGGTTTGTTTCCTCTTGAAGTTTCCCTAGGAGGGAGTGGTGAAACACACTTTCGTTTGGAAGAGGTTGCCATGCTTCCAAAATACTACGAGTGTCCTGAAATCTCAGCATATGTTTTTTCACCCAATGTTGAAGATACTTGGTGGTAATGAGCAGTACACCAACCCACTTGGCTCAGCAAATTTCGTTCTTCTAGGTTGAAGCATTCGTTTTCAATAAAATTTTGAAATTTCGGGTTTCACCCTGTTTTCTCCTATATTTATACATGAATTTGGAACTCTAACTCAAACACGGTTTGTGCTAGCCCCTTGAAACTTGAAACAATAAAGTAGTTCTAAGTTCTATATGTATGGTTTGTTTCCTCTTGAAGTTTCCCTAGGAGGGAGTGGTGAAACACACTTTTGTTTGGAAGAGGTTGCCAAGCTTCCAAAATACTACGAGTGTCCTGAAATCTCAGCATATGTTTTTTCACCCAATCTTGAAGATACTTGGTGGTAAGGAGCAGTACACCAATCCCACTTGGCTCAGCAAATTTCGTTCTTCTAGGTTGAAGCATTCGTTTCCAATAAGAGTTTGAATTTTCAGGTTTCACTCTGTTTTCTCTCATATTGATACATGAATTTTAACTCTAAATCAAGCACGGATTGTGCCAGCCCCTTGAAACTTGACACAATAAAGTAGTTCTAAGTTCTATGTGTATGGTTTGTTTCCTCTTGAAGTAGCCCTAGGAGGGAGTGGTGAAACACACTTTCGTTTGAAACGGGTTGCCAAGCTTCCAAAAAACTACGAGTGTCCTGAAATCTCAGTATATGTTTTTTCACCCAATCTTGAAGATACTTGGTGATAATGAGCAGTACACCAATCCCACTGGGTTCAGCAAATTTCGTTCTTCTAGGTTGAAGCATTCGTTTGCAGTAAGAGGTTGAATTTTCAGGTTTCACTCTGTTTTCTCCTATATTGATAGATGGATTTGGAACTCCAAATCAAACGCGGTTTGTGGTAGCCCCTTGACACTTGACACAGTAAATTAGTTCTAAGTTCTATCTGTATGGTTTGTTTCCTCTTGAAGTTTCCCTAGGAGGGAGTGGTGAAACACACTTTCGTTTTAAGAGGTTGCCAAGCTTCCAAAATACTACGAGTGTCCTGAAATCTCAGCATATGTTTTTTCACCCAATCTTGAAGATACTTGGTGGTAATGAGCAGTACACCAATCCCACTTGGCTCAGCAAATTTCGTTCTTCTAGGTTGAAGCATTCGTTTTCAATAAAATTTTGAAATTTCGGGTTTCACGCTGTTTTCTCCTATATTTATACATGAATTTGGAACTCTAACTCAAACACGGTTTGTGCTAGCCCCTTGAAACTTGACACAGTATAGTAGTTCTAAGTTCTATCTGTATGGTTTGTTTCGTCTTGAAGTTTCCCTAGGAGGGAGTGGTGAAACACACTTTCGTTTGGAAGAGTTTGCCAAGCTTCCAAAATACTACGAGTGTCCTGAAATCTCAGCATATGTTTTTTCACCCAATCTTGAAGATACTTGGTGATAAGGAGCAGTACACCAATCCCACTGGGTTCAGCAAATTTCGTTCTTCTAGGTTGAAGCATTCGTTGGCAGTAAGAGTTTGAAATTTCAGGTTTCACTCTGTTTTCTCCTATATTGATAGATGAATTTGGAACTCCAAATCAAACACGGTTTGTGCTAGCCCCTTGACACTTGACACAATAAAGTAGTTCTAAGTTCGATCTGTATGGTTTGTTTCCTCTTGAAGTTTCCCTAAAAGTGAGTAATGAAAAACACTTTGGTTTGGAAGAGGTTGCCAAGCTTCCACAATACTACGAGTGTCCTGAAATCTCAGGATATGTTTTTTCACCCAATCTTGAAGATACTTGGTGGTAATGAGCAGTACACCAACCCACTTGGCTCAGCAAATTTCGTTCTTCTAGGTTGAAGGATTCGTTTGCAACAAGAGTTTGAATTTTCATGTTTCACTCTATTTTCTCCTATATTGATACATGAATTTGGAACTCTAAATCAAGCACGGATTGTGCTAGCCGCTTGAAACTTGACACAATAAAGTAGTTCTAAGTTCTATGTGTATGGTTTGTTTCCTCTTGAAGTAGCCCTAGGAGGGAGTGGTGAAACACACTTTCGTTTGAAACGGGTTGCCAAGCTTCCAAAAAACTACGAGTGTCCTGAAATCTCAGCATATGTTTTTTCACCCAATCTTGAAGATACTTGGTGATAATGAGCAGTACACCAATCCCACTGGGTTCAGCAAATTTTGTTCTTCTAGGTTGAAGCATTCGTTGGCAGTAAGAGGTTGAATTTTCAGGTTTCACTCTGTTTTCTCCTATATTGATAGATGGATTTGGAACTCCAAATCAAACGCGGTTTGTGCTAGCCCCTTGAAACTTGACACAATAAAGTAGTTCTAAGTTCTATGTGTATGGTTTGTGTCCAATTGATGTTTCCCTAGGAGGGAGTTGTGAAACACACTTTCGTTTGGAAGAGGTTGCCAAGCTTCCAAAATACTACATGTGTCCTGAAATCTCAGCATACGTTTTTTCACCCAATCTTGAAGATACTTGGTGGTAATGAGCAGTACACCAATCCCACTTGGCTCAGTAAATTTCATTCTTCTAGGTTGGAGCATTCGTTTGCAATAAGAGTTTGAATTTTCAGGTTTCACTGTGTTTTCTCCTATATTGATACATGAATTTGGAACTCTAAATCAAGCACGGTTTGTGCTAGCCCCTTGAAACTTGACACAGTAAAGTAGTTCTAAGTTCTATCTGTATGGTTTGTTTCCTCTTGAGGTAGCCCTAGGAGGGAGTTGTGAAACACACTTTCGTTTGGAAGAGGTTGCCAAGCTTCCAAAATACTACGAGTGTCCTGAAATCTCAGCATATGTTTTTTCACCCAATCTTGAAGATACTTGGGGGTAATGAGCAGTACACCAATCCCACTTGGCTAAGCAAATTTCGTTCTTCTAGGTTGAAGCATTCGTTTTCAATAAAATTTTGAAATTTCGGGTTTCACGCTGTTTTCTCCTATATTTATACATGAATTTGGAACTCTAACTCAAACACGGTTTGTGCTAGCCCCTTGAAACTTGACACAATAAATTAGTTCTAAGTTCTATCTCTATGGTTTGTTTCCTCTTGAACTTTCCCTAGGAGGGAGTGGTGAAACACACTTTCGTTTATAAGAGGTTGCCAAGCTTCCAAAATACTACGAGTGTCCTGAAATCTCAGCATATGTTTTTTCACCCAATCTTGAAGATACTTGGTGGTAATGAGCAGTACACCAATCCCACTTGGCTCAGCAAATTTCGTTCTTCTAGGTTGAAGCATTCGTTTCTAATAAGAGTTTGAATTTTCAGGTTTCACTCTGTTTTCTCTTATATTGATACATGAATTTGGAACTCTAAATCAAGAACGGTTTGTGCTAGCCCCTTGAAACTTGACACAATAAAGTAGTTCTAAGTTCTATGTGTATGGTTTGTTTCCTCTTGAAGTAGCCCTAGGAGGGAGTGGTGAAACACACTTTCGTTTGAAACGGGTTGCCAAGCTTCCAAAAAACTACGAGTGTCCTGAAATCTCAGTATATGTTTTTTCACCCAATCTTGAAGATACTTGGTGATAATGAGCAGTACACCAATCCCACTGGGTTCAGCAAATTTCGTTCTTCTAGGTTGAAGCATTCGTTTGCAGTAAGAGGTTGAATTTTCAGGTTTCACTCTGTTTTCTCCTATATTGATAGATGGATTTGGAACTCCAAATAAAACGCGGTTTGTGGTAGCCCCTTGACACTTGACACAGTAAATTAGTTCTAAGTTCTATCTGTATGGTTTGTTTCCTCTTGAAGTTTCCCTAGGAGGGAGTGGTGAAACACACTTTCGTTTTAAGAGGTTGCCAAGCTTCCAAAATACTACGAGTGTCCTGAAATCTCAGCATATGTTTTTTCACCCAATCTTGAAGATACTTGGTGGTAATGAGCAGTACACCAATCCCACTTGGCTCAGCAAATTTCGTTCTTCTAGGTTGAAGCATTCGTTTTCAATAAAATTTTGAAATTTCGGGTTTCACGCTGTTTTCTCCTATATTTATACATGAATTTGGAACTCTAACTCAAACACGGTTTGTGCTAGCCCCTTGAAACTTGACACAGTATAGTAGTTCTAAGTTCTATCTGTATGGTTTGTTTCGTCTTGAAGTTTCCCTAGGAGGGAGTGGTGAAACACACTTTCGTTTGGAAGAGTTTGCCAAGCTTCCAAAATACTACGAGTGTCCTGAAATCTCAGCATATGTTTTTTCACCCAATCTTGAAGATACTTGGTGATAAGGAGCAGTACACCAATCCCACTGGGTTCAGCAAATTTCGTTCTTCTAGGTTGAAGCATTCGTTGGCAGTAAGAGTTTGAAATTTCAGGTTTCACTCTGTTTTCTCCTATATTGATAGATGAATTTGGAACTCCAAATCAAACACGGTTTGTGCTAGCCCCTTGACACTTGACACAATAAAGTAGTTCTAAGTTCGATCTGTATGGTTTGTTTCCTCTTGAAGTTTCCCTAAAAGGGAGTAATGAAACACACTTTGGTTTGGAAGAGGTTGCCAAGCTTCCACAATACTACGAGTGTCCTGAAATCTCAGGATATGTTTTTTCACCCAATCTTGAAGATACTTGGTGGTAATGAGCAGTACACCAACCCACTTGGCTCAGCAAATTTCGTTCTTCTAGGTTGAAGGATTCGTTTGCAACAAGAGTTTGAATTTTCATGTTTCACTCTATTTTCTCCTATATTGATACATGAATTTGGAACTCTAAATCAAGCACGGATTGTGCTAGCCCCTTGAAACTTGACACAATAAAGTAGTTCTAAGTTATATGTGTATGGTTTGTTTCCTCTTGAAGTAGCCCTAGGAGGGAGTGGTGAAACACACTTTCGTTTGAAACGGGTTGACAAGCTTCCAAAAAACTATGAGTGTCCTGAAATCTCAGCATATGTTTTTTCACCCAATCTTGAAGATACTTGGTGATAATGAGCAGTACACCAATCCCACTGGGTTCAGCAAATTTCGTTCTTCTAGGTTGAAGCATTCGTTGGCAATAAGAGGTTGAATTTTGAGGTTTCACTCTGTTTTCTCCTATATTGATAGATGGATTTGGAACTCCAAATCAAACGCGGTTTGTGCTAGCCCCTTGAAACTTGACACAATAAAGTAGTTCTAAGTTCTATGTGTATGGTTTGTGTCCAATTGATGTTTCCCTAGGAGGGAGTTGTGAAACACACTTTCGTTTGGAAGAGGTTGCCAAGCTTCCAAAATACTACATGTGTCCTGAAATCTCAGCATACGTTTTTTCACCCAATCTTGAAGATACTTGGTGGTAATGAGCAGTACACCAATCCCACTTGGCTCAGTAAATTTCATTCTTCTAGGTTGGAGCATTCGTTTGCAATAAGAGTTTGAATTTTCAGGTTTCACTGTGTTTTCTCCTATATTGATACATGAATTTGGAACTCTAAATCAAGCACGGTTTGTGCTAGCCCCTTGAAACTTGACACAGTAAAGTAGTTCTAAGTTCTATCTGTATGGTTTGTTTCCTCTTGAGGTAGCCCTAGGAGGGAGTTGTGAAACACACTTTCGTTTGGAAGAGGTTGCCAAGCTTCCAAAATACTACGAGTGTCCTGAAATCTCAGCATATGTTTTTTCACCCAATCTTGAAGATACTTGGGGGTAATGAGCAGTACACCAATCCCACTTGGCTAAGCAAATTTCGTTCTTCTAGGTTGAAGCATTCGTTTTCAATAAAATTTTGAAATTTCGGGTTTCACGCTGTTTTCTCCTATATTTATACATGAATTTGGAACTCTAACTCAAACACGGTTTGTGCTAGCCCCTTGAAACTTGACACAATAAATTAGTTCTAAGTTCTATCTCTATGGTTTGTTTCCTCTTGAACTTTTCCTAGGAGGGAGTGGTGAAACACACTTTCGTTTATAAGAGGTTGCCAAGCTTCCAAAATACTACGAGTGTCCTGAAATCTCAGCATATGTTTTTTCACCCAATCTTGAAGATACTTGGTGGTAATGAGCAGTACACCAATCCCACTTGGCTCAGCAAATTTCGTTCTTCTAGGTTGAAGCATTCGTTTCTAATAAGAGTTTGAATTTTCAGGTTTCACTCTGTTTTCTCTTATATTGATACATGAATTTGGAACTCTAAATCAAGAACGGTTTGTGCTAGCCCCTTGAAACTTGACACAATAAAGTAGTTCTAAGTTCTATCTGTATGGTTTGTTTCCTCTTGAAGTAGCCCTAGGAGGGAGTGGTGAAACACACTTTCGTTTGAAACGGGTTGCCAAGCTTCCAAAAAACTACGAGTGTCCTGAAATCTCAGCATATGTTTTTTCACCCAATCTTGAAGACACTTGGTGATAAGGAGCAGTACACCAATCCCACTGGGTTCAGCAAATTTCGTTCTTCTAGGTTGAAGCATTCGTTGGCAGTAAGAGTTTGAAATTTCAGGTTTCACTCTGTTTTCTCCTATATTGATAGATGAATTTGGAACTCCAAATCAAACACGGTTTGTGCTAGCCCCTTGAAACTTGACACAATAAAGTAGTTCTAAGTTCTATCTGTATGGTTTGTTTCCTCTTGAAGTTTCCCTAGGAGGGAGTAATGAAACACACTTTGGTTTGGAAGAGGTTGCCAAGCTTCCACAATACTACGAGTGTCCTGAAATCTCAGGATATGTTTTTTCACCCAATCTTGAAGATACTTGGTGGTAATGAGCAGTACACCAACCCACTTGGCTCAGCAAATTTCGTTCTTCTAGGTTGAAGGATTCGTTTGCAACAAGAGTTTGAATTTTCAGGTTTCACTCTATTTTCTCCTATATTGATACATGAATTTGGAACTCTAAATCAAGCACGGTTTGTGCTAGCCCCTTGAAACTTGACACAATAAAGTAGTTCTAAGTTATATGTGTATGGTTTCTTTCCTCTTGAAGTAGCCCTAGGAGGGAGTGGTGAAACACACTTTCGTTTGAAACGGGTTGCCAAGCTTCCAAAAAACTACGAGTGTCCTGAAATCTCAGCATATGTTTTTTCACCCAATCTTGAAGATACTTGGTGATAATGAGCAGTACACCAAACCCACTGGGTTCAGCAAATTTCGTTCTTCTAGGTTGAAGCATTCGTTGGCAGTAAGAGTTTGAATTTTCAGGTTTCACTCTGTTTTCTCCTATATTGATAGATGAATTTGGAACTCCAAATCAAACACGGTTTGTGCTAGCCCCGTGAAACTTGACACAATAAAGTAGTTGTAAGTTCTATCTGTTCGGTTTGTTTCCTCTTGAAGTTGCCCTAAAAGTTAGTGGTGAAGCACACTTTCGTTTGAAAGGTGGTGCCAAGCTTCCAAGAAACTACGAGTGTCCTGAAATCTCAGCATATGTTTTTTCACCCAATCTTGAAGATACTTGGTGGTAATGAGCAGTACACCAACCCACTTGGCTCAGCAAATTTCGTTCTTCTAGGTTGAAGGATTCGTTTGCAACAAGAGTTTGAATTTTCAGGTTTCACTCTATTTTCTCCTATATTGATACATGAATTTGGAACTCTCAATCAAGCACGGATTGTGCTAGCCCCTTGAAACTTGACACAAGAAAGCAGTTCTAAGTTCTATGTGTATGGTTTGTTTCCTCTTGAAGTAGCCCTAGGAGGGAGTGGTGAAACACACTTTCGTTTGAAACGGGTGGCCAAGCTTCAAAAAAACTACGAGTGTCCTGAAATCTCAGCATATGTTTTTTCACAAAATCTTGAAGATACTTGGTGATAATGAGCAGTACACTAATCCCACTGGGTTCAGCAAATTTCGTTCTTCTAGGTTGAAGCATTCGTTGGCAGTAAGATTTTGAATTTTCAGGTTTCACTCTGTTTTCTCCTATATTGATAGATGAATTTGGAACTCCAAATCAAACACGGTTTGTGCTAGCCCCTTGAAACTTGACACAATAAAGTAGTTCTAAGTTCTATCTGTATGGTTTGTGTCCAATTGAAGTTTCCCTAGGAGGGAGTGGTGAAACACACTTTCGTTTGGAAGAGGTTGCCAAGCTTCCAAGAAACTACGAGTGTCCTGAAATCTCAGCATACGTTTTTTCACCCAATCTTGAAGATACTTGGTGGAAATGAGCAGTACACCAATCCCACTTGGCTAAGCAAATTTCGTTCTTCTAGGTTGAAGCATTCGTTGGCAGTAAGAGTTTGAAATTTGAGGTTTCACTCTGTTTTCTCCTATATTGATAGATGAATTTGGAACTCCAAATCAAACACGGTTTGTGCTAGCCCCTTGACACTTGACACAATAAAGTAGTTCTAAGTTCTATGTGTATGGTTTGTGTCCAATTGAAGTTTCCCTAGGAGGGAGTGGTGAAACACACTTTCGTTTGGAAGAGGTTGAAAAGCTTCCAAAATACTACGAGTGTCCTGAAATCTCAGCATATGTTTTTTCACCCAATCTTGAAGATACTTGGTGGTAAGAGCAGTACACCAATCCCATTTGGCTCAGTAAATTTCATTCTTCTAGGTTGGAGCATTCGTTTGCAATAAGAGTTTGAATTTTCAGGTTTCACTCTGTTTTCTCCTATATTGATACATGAATTTGGAACTCTAAATCAAGCACGGTTTGTGCTAGCCCCTTGAAACTTGACACAATAAAGTAGTTCTAAGTTCTATCTGTACGGTTTGTTTCCTCTTGAAGTAGCCCTAGGAAGGAGTTGTGAAACACACTTTCGTTTGGAAGAGGTTTTCAAGCTTCCAAAATACTACGAGTGTCCTGAAATCTCAGCATATGTTTTTTCACCCAATCTTGAAGATACTTGGGGGTAATGAGCAGTACACCAATCCCACTTGGCTCAGCAAATTTCGTTCTTCTAGGTTGAAGCATTCGTTTTCAATAAAATTTTGAAATTTCGGGTTTCACGCTGTTTTCTCCTATATTTATACATGAATTTGGAACTCTAACTCAAACACGGTTTGTGCTAGCCCCTTGAAACTTGACACAATAAATTAGTTCTAAGTTCTATCTGTATGGTTTGTTTCCTCTTGAGGTTTCCCTAGGAGGAAGTGGTGAAACACACTTTCGTTTGGAAGAGGTTGCCAAGCTTCCAAAATACTACGAGTGTCCTGAAATCTCAGCATATGTTTTTTCACCCAATCTTGAAGATACTTGGTGGTAATGAGCAGTACACCAATCCCACTTGGCTCAGCAAATTTCGTTCTTCTAGGTTGAAGCATTCGTTTCCAATAAGAGTTTGAATTTTCAGGTTTCACTCTGTTTTCTCTTATATTGATACATGAATTTGGAACTCTAAATCAAGCACGGATTGTGCTAGCCCCTTGAAACTTGACACAATAAAGTAGTTCTAAGTTCTATGTGTATGGTTTGTTTCCTCTTGAAGTAGCTTTAGGAGGGAGTGGTGAAACACACTTTCGTTTCAAACGGGTTGCCAAGCTTCCATAAAACTACGAGTGTCCTGAAATCTCAGCATATGTTTTTTCACCCAATCTTGAAGATACTTGGTTATAATGAGCAGTACACTAATCCCACTGGGTTCAGCAAATTTCGTTCTTCTAGGTTGAAGCATTCGTTGGCAGTAAGAGTTTGAATTTTCAGGTTTCACTCTGTTTTCTCCTATATTGATAGATGAATTTGGAACTCCAAATCAAACACGGTTTGTGCTAGCCCCTTGAAACTTGACACAATAAAGTAGTTCTAAGTTCTATCTGTATGGTTTGTGTCCAATTGAAGTTTCCCTAGGAGGGAGTGGTGAAACACACTTTCGTTTGGAAGAGGTTGCCAAGCTTCCAAGAAACTACGAGTGTCCTGAAATCTCAGCATACGTTTTTTCACCCAATCTTGAAGATACTTGGTGGTAATGAGCAGTACACCAATCCCACTTGGCTCAGCAAATTTCGTTCTTCTAGGTTGAAGCATTCGTTTCCAATAAGAGTTTGAATTTTCAGGTTTCACTCTGTTTTCTCTTATATTGATACATGAATTTGGAAGTCTAAATCATGCACGGATTGTGCTAGCCCCTTGAAACTTGACACAATAAAGTAGTTCTAAGTTCTATGTGTATGGTTTGTTTCCTCTTGAAGTAGCCCTAGGAGGGAGTGGTGAAACACACTTTCGTTTGAAACGGGTTGCCAAGCTTCCAAAAAACTACGAGTGTCCTGAAATCTCAGCATATGTTTTTTCACCCAATCTTGAAGATACTTGGTGATAATGAGCAGTACACCAATCCCACTGGGTTCAGCAAATTTCGTTCTTCTAGGTTGAAGCATTCGTTGGCAGTAAGAGGTTGAATTTTCAGGTTTCACTCTGTTTTCTCCTATATTGATAGATGGATTTGGAACTCCAAATCAAACGGGGTTTGTGCTAGCCCCTTGAAACTTGACACAGTAAAGTAGTTCTAAGTTCTATCTGTACGGTTTGTTTCCTCTTGAAGAAGCCCTAGGAGGGAGTTGTGAAACACACTTTCGTTTGGAAGAGGTTGCCAAGCTTCCAAAATACTACGAGTGTCCTGAAATCTCAGCATATGTTTTTTTACAAAATCTTGAATATCCTTGGTGGTTATGAGCAGTACACCAATCCCACTTGGCTCAGCAAATTTCGTTTTTCTAGGTTGAAGCATTCGTGTGCAATAAGAGTTTGAATTTTCAGGTTTCACTCTGTTTTCTCCTATATTGATACATGAATTTGGAACTCTAAATCTAGCACGGTTTGTGCTAGCCCCTTGAAACTTGACACAATAAAGTAGTTCTAAGTTCTATGTGTATGGTTTGTTTCTTCTTGAAGTAGCCCTAGGAGGGAGTGGTGAAACACACTTTCGTTTGAAACGGGTTGCCACGCTTCCAAAAAACTACGAGTGTCCTGAAATCTCAGCATATGTTTTTTCACCCATTCTTGAAGATACTTGGTTATAATGAGCAGTACACCAATCCCACTGGGTTCAGCAAATTTCGTTCTTCTAGGTTGAAGCATTCGTTGGCAGTAAGAGTTTGAATTTTCAGGTTTCACTCTGTTTTCTCCTATATTGATAGATGGATTTGCAACTCCAAATCAAACACGGTTTGTGCTAGCCCCTTGAAACTTGACACAATAAAGTAGTTCTAAGTTCTATGTGTATGGTTTGTGTCCAATTGAAGTTTCCCTAGGAGGGAGTTGTGAAACACACTTTCGTTTGGAAGAGGTTGCCAAGCTTCCAAAATACTACGAGTGTCCTGAAATCTCAGCATATGTTTTTTCACCCAATCTTGAAAATACTTGGGGGTAATGAGCAGTACACCAATCCCACTTGACTCAGCAAATTTCGTTCTTCTAGGTTGAAGCATTCGTTTGCAATAAGAGTTTGAATTTTCAGGTTTCACTCTGTTTTCTCCTATATTGATACATGAATTTGGAACTCTAAATCAAGAACGGTTTGTGCTAGCCCCTTGAAACTTGACACAATAAAGTAGTTCTAAGTTGTATCTGTACGGTTTGTTTCCTCTTGAAGTTGCCCTAGGAGGGAGTGGTGAAGCACAATTTCATTTGAAAGCGGTTGCCAAGCTTCCAAAAAACTACGAGTGTCCTGAAATCTCAGCATATGTTTTTTCACCCAACCTTGAAGATACTTGGTGGTAATGAGCAGTACACCAATCCCACTTGTCTAAGCAAATTTCGTTCTTCTAGGTTGAAGCATTCGTTTTCAATAAAATTTTGAAATTTCGGGTTTCACGCTGTTTTCTCCTATATTTATACATGAATTTGGAACTCTAACTCAAACACGGTTTGTGCTAGCCCCTTGAAACTTGACACAATAAATTAGTTCTAAGTTCTATCTGTATGGTTTGTTTCCTCTTGAAGTTTCCCTAGGAGGGAGTGGTGAAACACACTTTTGTTTGGAATAGGTTGCCAAGCTTCCAAAATACTACGAGTGTCCTGAAATCTCAGCATATGTTTTTTCACCCAATCCTGAAGATACTTGGTGGTAATGAGCAGTACACCAATCCCACTTGGCTCAGCAAATTTCGTTCTTCTAGGTTGAAGCATTCGTTTTTAATAAGAGTTTGAATTTTCAGGTATCACTCTGTTTTCTCTTATATTGATACATGAATTTGGAACTCTAAATCAAGCACGGATTGTGCTATCCCCTTGAAACTTGACACAATAAAGTAGTTGTAAGTTCCATGTGTATGGTTTGTTTCCTCTTGAAGTAGCCCTAGGAGGGAGTGGTGAAACACATTTTCGTTTGAAACGGGTTGCCAAGCTTCCAAAAAACTACGAGTGTCCTGAAATCTCAGCATATGTTTTTTCACCCAATCTTGAAGATACTTGGTGATAAGGAGCAGTACACCAATCCCACTGGGTTCAGCAAATTTCGTTCTTCTATGTTGAAGCATTCGTTGGCAGTAAGAGTTTGAAATTTCGGGTTTCACTCTGTTTCTCCTATATTGATAGATGAATTTGGAACTCCAAATCAAACACGGTTTGTGCTAGCCCCTTGAAACTTGACACAATAAAGTAGTTCTAATTCTATGTGTATGGTTTGTTTCCTCTTGAAGTAGCCCTAGGAGGGAGTGGTGAAACACACTTTCGTTTGGAAGAGGTTGCCAAGCTTCCAAAAAACTACGAGTGTCCTGAAATCTCAGCATATGTTTTTTCACCCAATCTTGAAGATACTTGGTGATAATGAGCAGTACACCAATCCCACTGGGTTCAGCAAATTTCATTCTTCTAGGTTGAAGCATTCGTTGGCAGTAAGAGTTTGAATTTTCAGGTTTCACTCTGTTTTCCCCTATATTGATAGATGAATTTGGAACTCCAAATCAAACACGGTTTATGCTAGCCCCTTGAAACTTGACACAATAAAGTAGTTGTAAGTTCTATCTGTTCGGTTTGTTTCCTCTTGAAGTTGCCCTAGGAGGGAGTGGTGAAGCACACTTTCGTTTGAAAGGTGTTGCCAAGCTTCCAAGAAACTACGAGTGTCCTGAAATCTCAGCATATGTTTTTTCACCCAATCTTGAAGCTACTTGGTGGTAATGAGCAGTACACCAATCCCACTAGGCTAAGCAAATTTCGTTCTTCTAGGTTGAAGCATTCATTTTCAATAAAATTTTGAAATTTCGGGTTTCACGCTGTTTTCTCCTATATTTATACATGGATTTGGAACTCTAACTCAAACACGGTTTGTGCTAGCCCCTTGAAACTTGACACAATAAATTAGTTCTAAGTTCTATCTCTATGGTTTGTTTCCTCTTGAAGTTTCCCTAGGAGCGAGTGGTGAAACACACTTTCGTTTGGAAGAGGTTGCCAAGCTTCCAAAATACTACGAGTGTCCTGAAATCTCAGCATATGTTTTTTCACCCAATCTTGAAGATACTTGGTAGTAACGAGCAGTACACCAATCCCACTTGGCTCAGCAAATTTCGTTCTTCTAGGTTGAAGCATTCGTTGGCAGTAAGAGTTTGAAATTTGAGGTTTCACTCTGTTTTCTCCTATATTGATAGATGAATTTGGAACTCCAAATCAAACACGGTTTGTGCTAGCCCCTTGAAACTTGACACAATAAAGTAGTTCTAAGTTCTATCTGTATGGTTTGTTTCCTCTTGAAGTTGCCTTAGGAGGGAGTGGTGAAACACACTTTCGTTTTAAAGAGGTTGCCACGCTTCCAAAATACTACGAGTGTCCTGAAATCTCAGCATATGTTTTTTCACCCAATCTTGAAGATACTTGGTAGTAAGGAGCAGTACACCAATCCCACTTGGATCAGCAAATTTCGTTTTTCTAGGTTGAAGCATTCGTTGGCAGTAAGAGTTTGAATTTTGAGGTTTCACTCTGTTTTCTCCTATATTGATAGATGAATTTGAACTCCAAATCAAACACGGTTTGTGCTAGCCCCTGGAAACTTGACACAATAAAGTAGTTCTAAGATCTATCTGCATGGTTTGTGTCCAATTGAAGTTTCCCTAGGAGGGAGTGGTGAAACACACTTTCGTTTGGAAGAGGTTGCCAAGCTTCCAAAATACTACGAGTGTCCTGAAATCTCAGGATATGTTTTTTCACCCAATCTTGAAGATACTTGGTGGTAATGAGCAGTACACCAAGCCCACTTGGCTCAGCAAATTTCGTTCTTCTAGGTTGAAGCATTCGTTTGCAATAAGAGTTTGAATTTTCAGGTTTCACTCTGTTTTCTCTTATATTGATACATGAATTTGGAACTCTAAATCAAGAACGGTTTGTGCTAGCCCCTTGAAACTTGACACAATAAAGTAGTTCTAAGTTCTATCTGTATGGTTTGTTTCCTCTTGAAGTTGCCTTAGGAGGGAGTGGTGAAACACACTTTCTTTTGAAAGAGGTTGCCAAGCTTCCAAAATACTACGAGTGTCCTGAAATCTCAGCATATGTTTTTTTACAAAATCTTGAATATCCTTGGTGGTTATGAGCAGTACACCAATCCCACTAGGCTCAGCAAATTTCGTTCTTCTAGGTTGAAGCATTCGTGTGCAATAAGAGTTTGAATTTTCAGGTTTCACTCTGTTTTCTCCTATATTGATACATGAATTTGGAACTCTAAATGAAGCACGGTTTGTGCTAGCCCCTTGAAACTTGACACAATAAAGTAGTTCTAAGTTCTATGTGTATGGTTTGTTTCCTCTTGAAGTAGCCCTAGGAGGGAGTGGTGAAACACACTTTCGTTTGAAACGGGTTGCCAAGCTTCCAAAAAACTACGAGTGTCCTGAAATCTCAGCATATGTTTTTTCACCCATTCTTGAAGATACTTGGTTATAATGAGCAGTACACCAATCCCACTGGGTTCAGCAAATTTCGTTCTTCTAGGTTGAAGCATTCGTTGGCAGTAAGAGTTTGAATTTTCAGGTTTCACTCTGTTTTCTCCTATATTGTTAGATGGATTTGGAACTCCAAATCAAACACGGTTTGTGCTAGGCCCTTGAAACTTGACGCAATAAAGTAGTTCTAAGTTCTATGTGTATGGTTTGTGTCCAATTGAAGTTTCCCTAGGAGGGAGTTGTGAAACACACTTTCATTTGGAAGAGGTTGCCAAGCTTCCAAAATACTACGATTGTCCTGAAATCTCAGCATATGTTTTTTCACCCAATCTTGAAGATACTTGGGGTAATGAGCAGCACACCAATCCCACTTGACTCAGCAAATTTCGTTCTTCTAGGTTGAAGCATTCGTTTGCAATAAGAGTTTGAGTTTTCAGGTTTCACTCTGTTTTCTCCTATATTGATATATGAATTTGGAACTCTAAATCAAGAACGGTTTGTGCTAGCCCCTTGAAACTTGACACAATAAAGTAGTTCTAAGTTGTATCTGTACGGTTTGTTTCCTCTTGAAGTTGCCCTAGGAGGGAGTGGTGAAGCACACTTTCATTTGAAAGGGGTTGCCAAGCTTCCAAAAAACTACGAGTGTCCTGAAATCTCACCATATGTTTTTTCACATAATCTTGAAGATACTTGGTGATAAGGAGCAGTACACCAATCGCACTGGGTTCAGCAAATTTCGTTCTTCTAGGTTGAAGCATTCGTTGGCAGTAAGAGTTTGAAATTTCAGGTTTCACTCTCTTTTCTCCTATATTGATAGATGAATTTGGAACTCCAAATCAAACACGGTTTGTGCTAGCCCCTTGAAACTTGACACAATAAAGTAGTTCTAAGTTCGATCTGTATGGTTTGTGTCCAATTGAAGTTTCCCTAGGAGGGAGTGGTGAAACACACTTTCGTTTGGAAGAGGTTGCCAAGCTTCCAAAATACTACGAGTGTCCTGAAATCTCAGCATATGTTTTTTCACCCAATCTTGAAGATACTTGGTGGTAATGAGCAGTACACCAAGCCCACTTGGCTCAGCAAATTTCGTTCTTCTTGGTTGAAGCATTCGTTTGCAATAAGACTTTGAATTTTCAGGTTTCACTCTGTTTTCTCCTATATTGATACATGAATTTGGAACTCTAAATCAAGAACGGTTTGTGCTAGCCCCTGGAAACTTGACACAATAAAGTAGTTCTAGGTTCTATCTGTATGGTTTGTTTCCCCTTGAAGTTGCCTTAGGAGGGAGTGGTGAAACACACTTTCTTTTGAAAGAGGTTGCCAAGCTTCCAAAATAATACAAGTGTCCTGAAATCTCAGCATATGTTTTTTTACAAAATCTTGAATATCCTTGGTGGTTATGAGCAGTACACCAATCCCACTTGGCTCAGCAAATTTCGTTCTTCTAGGTTGAAGCATTCGTGTGCAATAAGAGTTTGAATTTTCAGGTTTCACTCTGTTTTCTCTTATATTGATACATGAATTTGGAACTCTAAATCAAGCACGGATTGTGCTAGGACCTTGAAACTTGACACAGTAAAGTAGTTCTAAGTTCTATGTGTATGGTTTGTTTCCCCTTGAAGTAGTCCTAGGAGGGAGTGGTGAAACACACTTTCCTTTGAAACGGGTTGCCAAGCTTCCAAAAAACTACGAGTGTCCTGAAATCTCAGCATATGTTTTTTCACCCAATCTTGAAGATACTTGGTGATAAAAAGCAGTACACCAATCCCACAGGGTTCAGCAAATTTCGTTCTTCTAGGTTGAAGCATTCGTTGACAGTAAGAGTTTGAAATTTCAGGTTTCACTCTGTTTTCTCCTATATTGATAGATGAATTTGGAACTCCAAATCAAACACGGTTTGTGCTAGCCCCTTGAAACTTGACACAATAAAGTAGTTCTAAGTTCGATCTGTATGGTTTGTGTCCAATTGAAGTTTCCCTAGGAGGGAGTGGTGAAACACACTTTCGTTTGGAAGAGGTTGTCAAGCTTCCAAAACACTACGAGTGTCCTGAAATCTCAGCATATGTTTTTTCACCCAATCTTGAAGATACTTGGTAGTAAGGAGCAGTACACCAATCCCACTTGGCTCAGCAAATTTCGTTCTTCTAGGTTGAAGCATTCGTTGGCAGTAAGAGTTTGAATTTTGATGTTTCACTCTGTTTTCTCCTATATTGATAGATGAATTTGGAACTCCAAATCAAACACGGTTTGTGCTAGCCCCTGGAAACTTGACACAATAAAGTAGTTCTAAGTTCTATCTGCATGGTTTGTGTCCAATTGAAGTTTCCCTAGGAGGGAGTGGTGAAACACACTTTCGTTTGGAAGAGGTTGCCAAGCTTCCAAAATACTACGAGTGTCCTGAAACCTCAGGATATGTTTTTTCACCCAATCGTGAAGATACTTGGTGGTAATGAGCCGTACACCAAGCCCACTTGGCTCAGCAAATTTCGTTCTTCTAGGTTGAAGCATTCGTTTGCAATAAGAGTTTGAATTTTCAGGTTCACTCTGTTTTCTCCTATATTGATACATGAATTTGGAACTCTAAATCAAGTACGGTTTGTGCTAGCCCCTTGAAACTTGACACAATAAAGTAGTTCTAAGTTCTATCTGTATGGTTTTTTTCCTCTTGAAGTTGCCTTAGGAGGGAGTGGTGAAACACACTTTCTTTTGAAAGAGGTTGCCAAGCTTCCAAAATACTACGAGTGTCCTGAAATCTCAGCCTATGTTTTTTTACAAAATCTTGAATATTCTTGGTGGTTATGAGCAGTACACCAATCCCACTGGGTTCAGCAAATTTCGTTCTTCTAGGGTGAAGCATTCGTTGGCAGTAAGAGTTTGAATTTTCAGGTTTCACTCTGTTTTCTCCTATATTGATAGATGAATTTGGAAGTCCAAATCAAACACGGTTTGTGCTAGCCCCTTGAAACTTGACACAATAAAGTAGTTCTAAGTTCGATCTGTATGGTTTGTGTCCAATTGAAGTTTCCCTAAAAGGGAGTGGTGAAGCACACTTTCGTTTGAAAGGTGTTGCCAAGCTTCCAAGAAACTACGAGTGTCCTGAAATCTCAGCATATGTTTTTTCACCCAATCTTGAAGATACTTGGTGGTAATGAGCAGTACACCAATCCCACTTGGCTAAGCAAATTTCGTTCTTCTAGGTTGAAGCATTCGTTTTCAATAAAATTTTGAAATTTCGGGTTTCACGCTGTTTTCTCCTATATTTATACATGAATTTGGAACTCTAAATCAAACTCGGTTTGTGCTAGCCCCTTGAAACATGAAACAATAAAGTAGGTCTAAGTTCTATCTGTATGGTTTGTTTCCTCTTGAAGTTTCCCTAGGAGGGAGTGGTGAAACACACTTTCGTTTGGAAGAGGTTGCTAAGCTTCCAAAATACTACGAGTGTCCTGAAATCTCAGCATATGTTTTTTCACCCAATCTTGAAGATACTTGGCGGTAATGAGCAGTACACCAATCCCACTTGGCTCAGCAAATTTCGTTCTTCTAGGATGAAGCATTCGTTTCCAATAAGAGTTTGAATTTTCAGGATTCACTCTGTTTTCTCTTATATTGATACATGAATTTGGAACTCTAAATCAAGCACGGATTGTGCTAGCCCCTTGAAAATTGACACAATAAAGTAGTTCTAAGTTCTATGTGTATGGTTTGTTTCCTCTTGAAGTAGCCCTAGGAGGGAGTGGTGAAACACACTTTCATTTGAAACGGGTTGCCAAGCTTCCAAAAAACTACGAGTGTCCTGAAATCTCACCATATGTTTTTTCACATAATCTTGAAGATACTTGGTGATAAGGAGCAGTACACCAATCGCACTGGGTTCAGCAAATTTCGTTCTTCTAGGTTGAAGCATTCGTTTGCAATAAGAGTTTGAAATTTCAGGTTTCATTCTGTTTTCTCCTATATTGATAGATGAATTTGGAACTCCAAATCAAACACGGTTTGTGCTAGCCCCTTGAAACTTGACACAATAAAGTAGTTCTAAGTCCGATCTGTATGTTTTGTGTCCAATTGAAGTTTCCCTAGGAGGGAGTGGTGAAACACACTTTCGTTTGGAAGAGGTTGCCAAGCTTCCAAAATACTACGAGTGTCCTGAAATCTCAGCATATGTTTTTTCACCCAATCTTGAAGATACTTGGTGGTAAGGAGCAGTACACCAAGCCCACTTGGCTAAGCAAATTTCGTTCTTCTAGGTTGAAGCATTCGTTTGCAATAAGACTTTGAATTTTCAGGTTTCACTCTGTTTTCTCCTATATTGATACGTGAATTTGGAACTCTAAATCAAGAACGGTTTGTGCTAGCCCCTGGAAACTTGACACAATAAAGTAGTTCTAAGTTCTATCTGCATGGTTTGTGTCCAATTGAAGTTGCCTTAGGAGGGAGTGGTGAAACACACTTTCGTTTGGAAGAGGTTGCCAAGCTTCCAAAATACTACGAGTGTCCTGAAATCTCAGCATATGTTTTTTCACCCAAACTTGAAGATACTTGGTGGTAATGAGCCGTACACCAAGCCCACTTGGCTCAGCAAATTTCGTTCTTCTAGGTTGAAACATTCGTTTGCAATGAGAGTTTGAATTTTCAGGTTTCACTCTGTTTTCTCCTATATTGATACATGAATTTGGAACTCTAAATCAAGAACGGTTTGTGCTAGCCCCTTGAAACTTGACACAATAAAGTAGTTCTAAGTTCTATCTGTATGGTTTGTTTCCTCTTGAAGTTGCCTTAGGAGGGAGTGGTGAAACACACTTTCTTTTGAAAGAGGTTGCCAAGCTTCCAAAATACTACGAGTGTCCTGAAATCTCAGCATATGTTTTTTTACAAAATCTTGAATATCCTTGGTGGTTATGAGCAGTACACCAATCCCACTTCGCTCAGCAAATTTCGTTCTTCTAGGTTGAAGCATTCGTGTGCAATAAGAGTTTGAATTTTCAGGTTTCACTCTGTTTTCTCCTATATTGATACATGAATTTGGAACTCTAAATCAAGCACGGTTTGTGCTAGCCCCTTGAAACTTTACACAATAAAGTAGTTCTAAGTTCTATGTGTATGGTTTGTTTCCTCTTGAAGTAGCCCTAGGAGGGAGTGGTGAAACACACTTTCGTTTGAAACGGGTTGCCAAGCTTCCAAAAAACTACGAGTGTCCTGAAATCTCAGCATATGTTTTTTACCCAATCTTGAAGATACTTGGTGATAATGAGCAGTACACCAATCCCACTGGGTTCAGCAAATTTCGTTCTTCTAGGTTGAAGCATTCGTTGGCAGTAAGAGTTTGAATTTTCAGGTTTCACTCTGTTTTCTCCTATATTGATAGATGAATTTGGAACTCCAAATCAAACACGGTTTGTGCTAGCCTCTTGAAACTTGACACAATAAATTAGTTCTAAGTTCTATCTCTTCGGTTTGTTTCCTCTTGAATTTGCCCTAGGAAGGAGTGGTGAAGCACACTTTCGTTTGAAAAGTGTTGCCAAGCTTCCAAGAAACTACGAGTGTCCTGAAATCTCAGCATATGTTTTTTCACCCAATCTTGAAGATACTTGGTGGTAATGAGCAGTACACCAATCCCAATTGGCTAAGCAAGTTTCGTTCTTCTAGGTTGAAGCATTCGTTTTCAATAAAATTTTGGAATTTCGGGTTTCACGCTGTTTTCTCCTATATTTATACATGAATTTGGAACACTAACTCAAACACGGTTTGTGCTAGCCCCTTGAAACTTGAAACAATAAATTAGTTCTAAGTTCTATCTGTATAGTTTGTTTCCTTTTGAAGTTTCCCTAGGAGGGAGTGGTGAAACACACTTTCATTTGGAAGAGGTTGCTAAGCTTCCAAAATACTACGAGTGTCCTGAAATCTCAGCATATGTTTTTTCACCCAATCTTGAAGATACTTGGTGGTAATGAGTAGTACACCAATCCCACTTGGCTCAGCAAATTTTGTTTTCTAGGTTGAAGCATTCGTTTCCAATTAGAGTTTGAATTTTCAGGTTTCACTCTGTTTCTCTTATATTGATACATGAATTTGGAACTCTAAATCAAGCACGGATTGTGCTAGCCCCTTGAAACTTGACACAATAAAGTAGTTCTAAGTTCTATGTGTTTGGTTTGTGTCCAATTGAAGTTTCCCTAGGAGGGAGTTGTGAAACACACTTTCGTTTGGAAGAGGTTGCCAAGCTTCCAAAATACTACATGTGTCCTGAAAACTCAGCATACGTTTTTTCACCCAATCTTGAAGATACTTGGTGGTAATGAGCAGTACACCAATCCCACTTGGCTCAGTAAATTTCATTCTTCTAGGTTGGAGCCTTCGTTTGCAATAAGAGTTTGAATTTTCAGGTTTCACTCTGTTTTCTCCTATATTGATACATGAATTTGGAATTCTAAATCAAGCACGGTTTGTGCTAGCCCCTTGAAACTTGACACAATAATGTAGTTCCAAGTTCTATCTGTACCGTTTGTTTCCTCTTGAACTAGCCCTAGTAGGGAGTTGTGAAACACACTTTCGTTTGGAAGAGGTTGCCAAGCTTCCAAAATACTACGAGTGTCCTGAAATCTCAGCATATGTTTTTTCACCCAATCTTGAAGATACTTGGTGGTAATGAGCAGTACACCAATCCCACTTGGCTCAGCAAATTTCGTTCTTCTAGGTTGAAGCATTCGTTTCCAATAAGAGTTTGAATTTTCAGGTTTCACTCTGTTTTCTCTTATATTGATACATGAATTTGGAACTCTAAATCAAGCACGGATTGTGCTATCCCCTTGAAACTTGACACAATAAAGTAGTTCTAAGTTCTATGTGTATGGTTTGTTTCCTCTTGAAGTAGCCTTAGGAGGGAGTGGTGAAACACACTTTCGTTTGATACGGGTTGCCAAGCTTCCAAAAAACTACGAGTGTCCTGAAATCTCAGCATATGTTTTTGCACCCAATCTTGAAGATACTTGGTGATAAGGAGCAGTACACCAATCCCACTGGTTCAGCAAATTTCGTTCTTCTAGGTTGAAGCATTCGTTGGCAGTAAGAGTTTGAATTTTCAGGTTTCACTCTGTTTTCTCCTATATTGATACGTGAATTTGGAACTCTAAATCAAGAACGGTTTGTGCTAGCCCCTGGAAACTTGACACAATAAAGTAGTTCTAAGTTCTATCTGCATGGTTTGTGTCCAATTGAAGTTGCCTTAGGAGGGAGTGGTGAAACACACTTTCGTTTGGAAGAGGTTGCCAAGCTTCCAAAATACTACGAGTGTCCTGAAATCTCAGCATATGTTTTTTCACCCAATCTTGAAGATACTTGGTGGTAATGAGCCGTACACCAAGCCCACTTGGCTCAGCAAATTTCGTTCTTCTAGGTTGAAACATTCGTTTGCAATAAGAGTTTGAATTTTCAGGTTTCACTCTGTTTTCTCCTATATTGATACATGAATTTGGAACTCTAAATCAAGAACGGTTTGTGCTAGCCCCTTGAAACTTGACACAATAAAGTAGTTCTAAGTTCTATCTGTATGGTTTGTTTCCTCTTGAAGTTGCCTTAGGAGGGAGTGGTGAAACACACTTTCTTTTGAAAGAGGTTGCCAAGCTTCCAAAATACTACGAGTGTCCTGAAATCTCAGCATATGTTTTTTTACAAAATCTTGAATATCCTTGGTCGTTATGAGCAGTACACCAATCCCACTTCGCTCAGCAAATTTCGTTCTTCTAGGTTGAAGCATTCGTGTGCAATAAGAGTTTGAATTTTCAGGTTTCACTCTGTTTTCTCCTATATTGATACATGAATTTGGAACTCTAAATCAAGTACGGTTTGTGCTAGCCCCTTGAAACTTGACACAATAAAGTAGTTCTAAGTTCTATCTGTATGGTTTTTTTCCTCTTGAAGTTGCCTTAGGAGGGAGTGGTGAAACACACTTTCTTTTGAAAGAGGTTGCCAAGCTTCCAAAATACTACGAGTGTCCTGAAATCTCAGCATATGTTTTTTTACAAAATCTTGAAAATTCTTGGTGGTTATGAGCAGTACACCAATCCCACTTGGCTCAGCAAATTTCGTTCTTTTAGGTTGAAGCATTCGTGTGCAATAAGAGTTTGAATTTTCAGGTTTCACTCTGTTTTCTCCTATATTGATACATGAATTTGGAACTATAAATCAAGCACGGTTTGTGCTAGCCCCTTGAAACTTGACACAATAAAGTATTTCTAAGTTCTATGTGTATGGTTTGTTTCCTCTTGAAGTAGCCCTTGGAGGGAGTGGTGAAACACACTTTCGTTTGAAACGGGTTGCCAAGCTTCCAAAAAACTACGAGTGTCCTGAAATCTCAGCATATGTTTTTTCACCCAATCTTGAAGATACTTGGTGATAATGAGCAGTACACCAATCCCACTGGGTTCAGCAAATTTCGTTCTTCTAGGTTGAAGCATTCGTTGGCAGTAAGAGTTTGAATTTTCAGGTTTCACTCTGTTTTCTCCTATATTGATAGATGAATTTGGAACTCCAAATCAAACACGGTTTGTGCTAGCCCCTTGAAACTTGACACAATAAATTAGTTCCAAGTTCTATCTGTACCGTTTGTTTCCTCTTGAACTAGCCCTAGTAGGGAGTTGTGAAACACACTTTCGTTTGGAAGAGGTTGCCAAGCTTCCAAAATACTACGAGTGTCCTGAAATCTCAGCATATGTTTTTTCACCCAATCTTGAAGATACTTGGGGGTAATGAGCAGTACACCAATCCCACTTGGCTAAGCAAATTTCGTTCTTCTAGGTTGAAGGATTCGTTTTCAATAAAATTTTGAAATTTCGGGTTTCACGCTGTTTTCTCCTATAGTTATACATGAATTTGGAACTCTAAATCAAGCACGGATTGTGCTAGCCCCTTGAAACTTGACACAGTAAATTAGTTCTAAGTTCTATCTGTATGGTTTGTTTCCTCTTGAAGTTTCCCTAGGAGGGAGTGGTGAAACACACTTTTGTTTGGAAGAGGTTGCCAAGCTTCCAAAATACTACGAGTGTCCTGAAATCTCAGCATATGTTTTTTCACCCAATCTTGAAGATACTTGGTGGTAATGAGCAGTACACCAATCCCACTTGGCTCAGCAAATTTCGTTCTTCTAGGTTGAAGCATTCGTTTCCAATAAGAGTTTGAATTTTCAGGTTTCACTCTGTTTTCTCTTATATTGATACATGAATTTGGAACTCTAAATCAAGCACGGATTGTGCTATCCCCTTGAAACTTGACACAATAAAGTAGTTCTAAGTTCTATGTGTATGGTTTGTTTCCTCTTGAAGTAGATTTAGGAGGGAGTGGTGAAACACACTTTCGTTTGATACGGGTTGCCAAGCTTCCAAAAAACTACGAGTGTCCTGAAATCTCAGCATATGTTTTTGCACCCAATCTTGAAGATACTTGGTGATAAGGAGCAGTACACCAATCCCACAGGGTTCAGCAAATTTCGTTCTTCTAGGTTGAAGCATTCGTTGGCAGTAAGAGTTTGAAATTTCAGGTTTCACTCTGTTTTCTCCTATATTGATAGATGAATTTGGAACTCCAAATCAAACACGGTTTGTGCTAGCCCCTTGAAACTTGACACAATAAAGTAGTTCTAAGTTCGATCTGTATGGTTTGTGTCCAATTGAAGTTTCCCTAGGAGGGAGTGGTGAAACACACTTTCGTTTGGAAGAGGTTGCCAAGCTTCCAAAATACTACGAGTGTCCTGAAATCTCAGCATATGTTTTTTCACCCAATCTTGAAGATACTTGGTGGTAAGGAGCAGTACACCAAGCCCACTTGGCTCAGCAAATTTCGTTCTTCTAGGTTGAAGCATTCGTTTGCAATAAGACTTTGAATTTTCAGGTTTCACTCTGTTTTCTCCTATATTGATACGTGAATTTGGAACTCTAAATCAAGAACGGTTTGTGCTAGCCCCTGGAAACTTGACACAATAAAGTAGTTCTAAGTTCTATCTGCATGGTTTGTGTCCAATTGAAGTTGCCTTAGGAGGGAGTGGTGAAACACACTTTCGTTTGGAAGAGGTTGCCAAGCTTCCAAAATACTACGAGTGTCCTGAAATCTCAGCATATGTTTTTTCACCCAATCTTGAAGATACTTGGTGGTAATGAGCCGTACACCAAGCCCACTTGGCTCAGCAAATTTCGTTCTTCTAGGTTGAAACATTCGTTTGCAATAAGAGTTTGAATTTTCAGGTTTCACTCTGTTTTCTCCTATATTGATACATGAATTTGGAACTCTAAATCAAGAACGGTTTGTGCTAGCCCCTTGAAACTTGACACAATAAAGTAGTTCTAAGTTCTATCTGTATGGTTTGTTTCCTCTTGAAGTTGCCTTAGGAGGGAGTGGTGAAACACACTTTCTTTTGAAAGAGGTTGCCAAGCTTCCAAAATACTACGAGTGTCCTGAAATCTCAGCATATGTTTTTTTACAAAATCTTGAAGATACTTGGTGGTTATGAGCAGTACACCAATCCCATTTCGCTCAGCAAATTTCGTTCTTCTAGGTTGAAGCATTCGTGTGCAATAAGAGTTTGAATTTTCAGGTTTCACTCTGTTTTCTCCTATATTGATACATGAATTTGGAACTCTAAATCAAGAACGGTTTGTGCTAGCCCCTTGAAACTTGACACAATAAAGTAGTTCTAAGTTCTATCTGTATGGTTTGTTTCCTCTTGAAGTTGCCTTAGGAGGGAGTGGTGAAACACACTTTCTTTTGAAAGAGGTTGCCAAGCTTCCAAAATACTACGAGTGTCCTGAAATCTCAGCATATGTTTTTTTACAAAATCTTGAATATCCTTGGTGGTTATGAGCAGTACACCAATCCCACTTGGCTCAGCAAATTTCGTTCTTCTAGGTTGAAGCATTCGTGTGCAATAAGAGTTTGAATTTTCAGGTTTCACTCTGTTTTCTCCTATATTGATACATTAATTTGGAACTCTAAATCAAGAATGGATTGTGCTAGCCCCTTGAAACTTGACACAATAAAGTAGTTATAAGTTGTATCTGTACGGTTTGTTTCCTCTTGAAGTTGCCCTAGGAGGGAGTGGTGAAGCACACTTTCGTTTGAAAGGGGTTGCCAAGCTTCCAAAAAACTACGAGTGTCCTGAAATCTCAGCATATGTTTTTTCACCCAATCTTGAAAATACTTGGTGGTAATGAGCAGTACACCAATCCCACTTGGCTAAGCAAATTTCGTTCTTCTTGGTTGAAGCATTCGTTTTCAATAAAATTTTGAAATTTCGGGTTTCATGCTGTTTTCTCCTATATTTATACATGAATTTGGAACTCTAACTCAAACACGGTTTGTGCTAGCCCCTTGAAACTTGACACAATAAATTAGTTCTAAGTTCTATGTGTATGGTTTGTTTCCTCTTGAAGTTTCCCTAGGAGGGAGTGGTGAAACACACTTTCGTTTGAAACAGGTTGCCAAGCTTCCAAAAAACTACGAGTGTCCTGAAATCTCAGTATATGTTTTTTCACCCAATCTTGAAGATAGTTGGTGATAATGAGCAGTACACCAATCCCACTGGGTTCAGCAAATTTCGTTCTTCTAGGTTGAAGCATTCGTTGGCAGTAAGAGGTTGAATTTTCAGGTTTCACTCTGTTTTCTCCTATATTGATAGATGGATTTGGAACTCCAAATCAAACGCGGTTTGTGGTAGCCCCTTGACACTTGACACAATAAATTAGTTCTAAGTTCTATCTGTATGGTTTGTTTCCTCTTGAAGTTTCCCTAGGAGGGAGTGGTGAAACACAATTTCGTTTGGAAGAGGTTGCCAAGGTTCCAAAATACTACGAGTGTCCTGAAATCTCAGCATATGTTTTTTCACCCAATCTTGAAGATACTTGGTGGTAATGAGCAGTACACCAATCCCACTTGGCTCAGCAAATTTCGTTCTTCTAGGTTGAAGCATTCGTTTCCAATAAGAGTTTGAACTTTCAGGTTTCACTCTGTTTTCTCTTATATTGATACATGAATTTGGAACTCTAAATCAAGCACGGATTGTGCTATCCCCTTGAAACTTGACACAATTAAGTAGTTCTAAGTTTATGTGTATGGTTTGTTTCCTCTTGAAGTAGCCCTAGGAGGGAGTGGTGAAACACACTTTCATTTGAAACGGGTTGCCAAGCTTCCAAAAAATACGAGTGTCCTGAAATCTCAGCATATGTTTTTTCACCCAATCTTGAAGATACTTGGTGATAAGGAGCAGTACACCAATCCCACTGGGTTCAGCATATTTCGTTCTTCTAGGTTGAAGCATTCGTTGGCAGTAAGAGTTTGAAATTTCAGGTTTCACTCTGTTTTCTCCTATATTGATAGATGAATTTGGAACTCCAAATCAAACACGGTTTGTGCTAGCCCCTTGAAACTTGACACAATAAAGTAGTTCTAAGTTCGATCTGTATGGTTTGTGTCCAATTGAAGTTTCCCTAGGAGGGAGTGGTGAAACACACTTTCGTTTGGAAGAGGTTGCCAAGCTTCCAAAATACTACGAGTGTCCTGAAATCTCAGCATATGTTTTTTCACCCAATCTTGAAGATACTTGGTGGTAATGAGCAGTACACCAACCCACTTGGCTCAGCAAATTTCGTTCTTCTAGGTTGAAGGATTCGTTTTCAATAAAATTTTGAAATTTCGGGTTTCACCCTGTTTTCTCCTATATTTATACATGAATTTGGAACTCTAACTCAAACACGGTTTGTGCTAGCCCCTTGAAACTTGAAACAATAAAGTAGTTCTAAGTTCTATGTGTATGGTTTGTTTCCTCTTGAAGTAGCCCTAGAAGGGAGTGGTGAAACACACTTTCGTTTGAAACAGGTTGCCAAGCTTCCAAAAAACTACGAGTGTCCTGAAATCTCAGTATATGTTTTTTCACCCAATCTTGAAGATAGTTGGTGATAATGAGCAGTACACCAATCCCACTGGGTTCAGCAAATTTCGTTCTTCTAGGTTGAAGCATTCGTTGGCAGTAAGAGGTTGAATTTTCAGGTTTCACTCTGTTTTCTCCTATATTGATAGATGGATTTGGAACTCCAAATCAAACGCGGTTTGTGGTAGCCCCTTGACACTTGACACAATAAATTAGTTCTAAGTTCTATCTGTATGGTTTGTTTCCTCTTGAAGTTTCCCTAGGAGGGAGTGGTGAAACACACTTTCGTTTTAAGAGGTTGCCAAGCTTCCAAAATACTACGAGTGTCCTGAAATCTCAGCATATGTTTTTTCACCCAATCTTGAAGATACTTGGTGGTAATGAGCAGTACACCAACCCCACTTGGCTCAGCAAATTTCGTTCTTCTAGGTTGAAGCATTCGTTTTCAATAAAATTTTGAAATTTCGGGTTTCACGCTGTTTTCTCCTATATTTATACATGAATTTGGAACTCTAACTCAAACACGGTTTGTGCTAGCCCCTTGAAACTTGACACAGTATAGTAGTTCTAAGTTCTATCTGTATGGTTTGTTTCATCTTGAAGTTTCCCTAGGAGGGAGTGGTGAAACACACTTTCGTTTGGAAGAGGTTGCCAAGCTTCCAAAATACTACGAGTGTCCTGAAATCTCAGCATATGTTTTTTCACCCAATCTTGAAGATACTTGGTAGTAAGGAGCAGTACACCAATCCCACTTGGCTCAGCAAATTTCGTTCTTCTAGGTTGAAGCATTCGTTGGCAGTAAGAGTTTGAAATTTGAGGTTTCACTCTGTTTTCTCCTATATTGATAGATGAATTTGGAACTCCAAATCAAACACGGTTTGTGCTAGCCCCTTGACACTTGACACAATAAAGTAGTTCTAAGTTCTATGTGTATGGTTTGTGTCCAAATGAAGTTTCCCTAGGAGGGAGTGGTGAAACACACTTTCGTTTGGAAGAGGTTGCCAAGCTTCCAAAATACTACGAGTGTCCTGAAATCTCAGCATATGTTTTTTCACCCAATCTTGAAGATACTTGGTGGTAATGAGCAGTACACCAATCCCACTTGGCTAAGCAAATTTCGTTCTTTTAGGTTGAAGCATTCGTTTTCAATAAAATTTTTAAATTTCGGGTTTCACGCTGTTTTCTCCTATATTTATAGATGAATTTGGAACTCTAACTCAAACACGGTTTGTGCTAGCCCCTTGAAACTTGAAACAATAAAGTAGATCTAAGTTCTGTCTGTATGGTTTGTTTTCTCTTGAAGTTTCCCTAGGAGGGAGTGTTGAAACACACTTTCGTTTGGAAGAGGTTGCCAAGCTTCCAAAATACTACATGTGTCCTGAAATCTCAGCATACGTTTTTTTACCCAATCTTGAAGATACTTGGTGGTAAGAGCAGTACAACAATCCCACTTGGCTCAGTAAATTTCATTCTTCTAGGTTGGAGCATTCGTTTGCAATAAGAGTTTGAATTTTCAGGTTTCACTCAGTTTTCTCCTATATTGATACATTAATTTGGAACTCTAAATCAACCACGGTTTGTGCTAGCCCCTTGAAACTTGACACAATAAAGTAGTTCTAAGTTCTATCTGTACGGTTTGTTTCCTCTTGAAGTAGCCCTAGGAAGGAGTTGTGAAACACACTTTCGTTTGGAAGAGGTTGCCAAGCTTCCAAAATACTACGAGTGTCCTGAAATCTCAGCATATGTTTTTTCACCCAATCTTGAAGATACTTGGTGGTAATGAGCAGTACACCAATCCCACTTGGCTCAGCAAATTTCGTTCTTCTAGGTTGAAGCATTCGTTTCCAATAAGAGTTTGAATTTTCAGGTTTCACTCTGTTTTCTCTTATATTGATACATGAATTTGGAACTCTAAATCAAGCACGGATTGTGCTATCCCCTTGAAACTTGACACAATAAAGTAGTTCTAAGTTCTATGTGTATGGTTTGTTTCCTCTTGAAGTAGCCTTAGGAGGGAGTGGTGAAACACACTTTCGTTTGATACGGGTTGCCAAGCTTCCAAAAAACTACGAGTGTCCTGAAATCTCAGCATATGTTTTTGCACCCAATCTTGAAGATACTTGATGGTAATGAGCAGTACACCAACCCACTTGGCTCAGCAAATTTCGTTCTTCTAGGTTGAAGGATTCGTTTGCAACAAGAGTTTGAATTTTCAGGTTTCACTCTGTTTTCTCTTATATTGATACATGAATTTGGAACTCTAAATCAAGCACGGATTGTGCTAGCCCCTTGAAAGTTGACACAATAAAGTAGTTCTAAGTTCTATGTGTATGGTTTGTTTCCTCTTGAAGTAGCCCTAGGAGGGAGTGGTGAAACACACTTTCGTTTGAAACGGGTTGCCAAGCTTCCAAAAAACTACGAGTGTCCTGAAATCTCAGCATATGTTTTTTCACCCAATCTTGAAGATACTTGGTAGTAAGGAGCAGTACACCAATCCCACTTGGCTCAGCAAATTTCGTTCTTCTAGGTTGAAGCATTCGTTGGCAGTAAGAGTTTGAATTTTGAGGTTTCACTCTGTTTTCTCCTATATTGATAGATGAATTTGGAACTCGAAATCAAACACGGTTTGTGCTAGCCCCTGGAAACTTGACACAATAAAGTAGTTCTAAGTTCTATCTGCATGGTTTGTGTCCAATTGAAGTTTCCCTAGGAGGGAGTGGTGAAACACACTTTCGTTTGGAAGAGGTTGCCAAGCTTCCAAAATACTACGAGTGTCCTGAAATCTCAGGATATGTTTTTTCACCCAATCTTGAAGATACTTGGTGGTAATGAGCCGTATACCAAGCCCACTTGGCTCAGCAAATTTCGTTCTTCTAGGTTGAAGCATTCGTTTGCAATAAGAGTTTGAATTTTCAGGTTTCACTCTGTTTTCTCCTATATTGATACATGAATTTGGAACTCTAAATCAAGAACGGTTTGTGCTAGCCGCTTGAAACTTGACACAATAAAGTAGTTCTAAGTTCTATCTGTATGGTTTGTTTCCTCTTGAAGTTGCCTTAGGAGGGAGTGGTGAAACACACTTTCTTTTGAAAGAGGTTGCCAAGCTTCCAAAATACTACGAGTGTCCTGAAATCTCAGCATATGTTTTTTTACAAAATCTTGAATATCCTTGGTGGTTTAGAGCAGTACACCAATCCCACTTGGCTCAGCAAATTTCGTTCTTCTAGGTTGAAGCATTCGTGTGCAATAAGAGTTTGAATTTTCAGGTTTCACTCTGTTTTCTCCTATATTGATACATTAATTTGGAACTCTAAATCAAGAATGGATTGTGCTAGCCCCTTGAAACTTGACACAATAAAGTAGTTATAAGTTGTATCTGTACGGTTTGTTTCCTCTTGAAGTTGCCCTAGGAGGGAGTGGTGAAGCACACTTTCGTTTGAAAGGGGTTGCCAAGCTTCCAAAAAACTACGAGTGTCCTGAAATCTCAGCATATGTTTTTTCACCCAATCTTGAAAATACTTGGTGGTAATGAGCAGTACACCAATCCCACTTGGCTAAGCAAATTTCGTTCTTCTTGGTTGAAGCATTCGTTTTCAATAAATTTTGAAATTTCGGGTTTCATGCTGTTTTCTCCTATATTTATACATGAATTTGGAACTCTAACTCAAACAAGGTTTGTGCTAGCCCCTTGAAACTTGACACAATAAATTAGTTCTAAGTTCTATGTGTATGGTTTGTTTCCTCTTGAAGTTTCCCTAGGAGGGAGTGGTGAAACACAATTTCGTTTGGAAGAGGTTGCCAAGGTTCCAAAATACTACGAGTGTCCTGAAATCTCAGCATATGTTTTTTCACCCAATCTTGAAGATACTTGGTGGTAATGAGCAGTACACCAATCCCACTTGGCTCAGCAAATTTCGTTCTTCTAGGTTGAAGCATTCGTTTCCAATAAGAGTTTGAACTTTCAGGTTTCACTCTGTTTTCTCTTATATTGATACATGAATTTGGAACTCTAAATCAAGCACGGATTGTGCTATCCCCTTGAAACTTGACACAATTAAGTAGTTCTAAGTTTATGTGTATGGTTTGTTTCCTCTTGAAGTAGCCCTAGGAGGGAGTGGTGAAACACACTTTCATTTGAAACGGGTTGCCAAGCTTCCAAAAAATACGAGTGTCCTGAAATCTCAGCATATGTTTTTTCACCCAATCTTGAAGATACTTGGTGATAAGGAGCAGTACACCAATCCCACTGGGTTCAGCAAATTTCGTTCTTCTAGGTTGAAGCATTCGTTGGCAGTAAGAGTTTGAAATTTCAGGTTTCACTCTGTTTTCTCCTATATTGATAGATGAATTTGGAACTCCAAATCAAACACGGTTTGTGCTAGCCCCTTGAAACTTGACACAATAAAGTAGTTCTAAGTTCGATCTGTATGGTTTGTGTCCAATTGAAGTTTCCCTAGGAGGGAGTGGTGAAACACACTTTCGTTTGGAAGAGGTTGCCAAGCTTCCAAAATACTACGAGTGTCCTGAAATCTCACCATATGTTTTTTCACCCAATCTTGAAGATACTTGGTGGTAATGAGCAGTACACCAACCCACTTGGCTCAGCAAATTTCGTTCTTCTAGGTTGAAGGATTCGTTTTCAATAAAATTTTGAAATTTCGGGTTTCACCCTGTTTTCTCCTATATTTATACATGAATTTGGAACTCTAACTCAAACACGGTTTGTGCTAGCCCCTTGAAACTTGAAACAATAAAGTAGTTCTAAGTTCTATGTGTATGGTTTGTTTCCTCTTGAAGTAGCCCTAGAAGGGAGTGGTGAAACACACTTTCGTTTGAAACAGGTTGCCAAGCTTCCAAAAAACTACGAGTGTCCTGAAATCTCAGTATATGTTTTTTCACCCAATCTTGAAGATAGTTGGTGATAATGAGCAGTACACCAATCCCACTGGGTTCAGCAAATTTCGTTCTTCTAGGTTGAAGCATTCGTTGGCAGTAAGAGGTTGAATTTTCAGGTTTCACTCTGTTTTCTCCTATATTGATAGATGGATTTGGAACTCCAAATCAAACGCGGTTTGTGGTAGCCCCTTGACACTTGACACAATAAATTAGTTCTAAGTTCTATCTGTATGGTTTGTTTCCTCTTGAAGTTTCCCTAGGAGGGAGTGGTGAAACACACTTTCGTTTTAAGAGGTTGCCAAGCTTCCAAAATACTACGAGTGTCCTGAAATCTCAGCATATGTTTTTTCACCCAATCTTGAAGATACTTGGTGGTAATGAGCAGTACACCAACCCCACTTGGCTCAGCAAATTTCGTTCTTCTAGGTTGAAGCATTCGTTTTCAATAAAATTTTGAAATTTCGGGTTTCACGCTGTTTTCTCCTATATTTATACATTAATTTGGAACTCTAACTCAAACACGGTTTGTGCTAGCCCCTTGAAACTTGACACAGTATAGTAGTTCTAAGTTCTATCTGTATGGTTTGTTTCATCTTGAAGTTTCCCTAGGAGGGAGTGGTGAAACACACTTTCGTTTGGAAGAGGTTGCCAAGCTTCCAAAATACTACGAGTGTCCTGAAATCTCAGCATATGTTTTTTCACCCAATCTTGAAGATACTTGGTAGTAAGGAGCAGTACACCAATCCCACTTTGCTCAGCAAATTTCGTTCTTCTAGGTTGAAGCATTCGTTGGCAGTAAGAGTTTGAAATTTGAGGTTTCACTCTGTTTTCTCCTATATTGATAGATGAATTTGGAACTCCAAATCAAACACGGTTTGTGCTAGCCCCTTGACACTTGACACAATAAAGTAGTTCTAAGTTCTATGTGTATGGTTTGTGTCCAAATGAAGTTTCCCTAGGAGGGAGTGGTGAAACACACTTTCGTTTGGAAGAGGTTGCCAAGCTTCCAAAATACTACGAGTGTCCTGAAATCTCAGCATATGTTTTTTCACCCAATCTTGAAGATACTTGGTGGTAATGAGCAGTACACCAATCCCACTTGGCTAAGCAAATTTCGTTCTTTTAGGTTGAAGCATTCGTTTTCAATAAAATTTTTAAATTTCGGGTTTCACGCTGTTTTCTCCTATATTTATAGATGAATTTGGAACTCTAACTCAAACACGGTTTGTGCTAGCCCCTTGAAACTTGAAACAATAAAGTAGATCTAAGTTCTGTCTGTATGGTTTGTTTTCTCTTGAAGTTTCCCTAGGAGGGAGTGTTGAAACACACTTTCGTTTGGAAGAGGTTGCCAAGCTTCCAAAATACTACATGTGTCCTGAAATCTCAGCATACGTTTTTTTACCCAATCTTGAAGATACTTGGTGGTAAGAGCAGTACAACAATCCCACTTGGCTCAGTAAATTTCATTCTTCTAGGTTGGAGCATTCGTTTGCAATAAGAGTTTGAATTTTCAGGTTTCACTCTGTTTTCTCCTATATTGATACATTAATTTGGAACTCTAAATCAACCACGGTTTGTGCTAGCCCCTTGAAACTTGACACAATAAAGTAGTTCTAAGTTCTATCTGTATGGTTTGTTTCCTCTTGAAGTAGCCCTAGGAAGGAGTTGTGAAACACACTTTCGTTTGGAAGAGGTTGCCAAGCTTCCAAAATACTACGAGTGTCCTGAAATCTCAGCATATGTTTTTTCACCCAATCTTGAAGATACTTGGGGGTAATGAGCAGTACACCAATCCCACTTGGCTAAGCAAATTTCGTTCTTCTATGTTGAAGCATTCGTTTTCAATAAAATTTTGAAATTTCCGGTTTCACGCTGTTTTCTCCTATATTTATACATGAATTTGGAACTCTAACTCAAACACGGTTTGTGCTAGCCCCTTGAAACTTGACACAATAAATTAGTTCTAAGTTCTATCTGTATGGTTTGTTTCCTCTTGAGGTTTCCCTAGGAGGAAGTGGTGAAACACACTTTCGTTTGGAAGAGGTTGCCAAGCTTCCAAAATACTACGAGTGTCCTGAAATCTCAGCATATGTTTTTTCACCCAATCTTGAAGATACTTGGTGGTAATGAGCAGTACACCAATCTCACTGGGCTCAGCAAATTTCGTTCTTCTAGGTTGAAGCATTCGTTTCCAATAAGAGTTTGAATTTTCAGGTTTCACTCTGTTTTCTCTTATATTGATACATGAATTTGGAACTCTAAATCAAGCACGGATTGTGCTAGCCCCTTGAAACTTGACACAATAAAGTAGTTCTAAGTTCTATGTGTATGGTTTGTTTCCTCTTGAAGTAGCTTTAGGAGGGAGTGGTGAAACACACTTTCGTTTCAAACGGGTTGCCAAGCTTCCAAAAAACTACGAGTGTCCTGAAATCTCAGCCTATGTTTTTTCACCCAATCTTGAAGATACTTGGTGATAATGAGCAGTACACTAATCCTACTGGGTTCAGCAAATTTCGTTCTTCTAGGTTGAAGCATTCGTTGGCAGTAAGAGTTTGAATTTTCAGGTTTCACTCTGTTTTCTCCTATATTGATACATGAATTTGGAACTCTAAATCAAGCACGGTTTGTGCTAGCCCCTTGAAACTTGACACAATAAAGTAGTTCTAAGTTCTATCTGTACCGTTTGTTTCCTCTTGAACTAGCCCTAGTAGGGAGTTGTGAAACACACTTTCGTTTGGAAGAGGTTGCCAAGCTTCCAAAATACTACGAGTCTCCTGAAATCTCAGCATATGTTTTTTCACCCAATCTTGAAGATACTTGGTATCAAGGAGCAGTACACCAATCCCACTTGGCTCAGTAAATTTCATTCTTCTAGGTTGGAGCATTCGTTTGCAATAAGAGTTTGAATTTTCAGGTTTCACTCTGTTTTCTCCTATATTGATACATGAATTTGGAACTCTAAATCAAGCACGGTTTGTGCTAGCCCCTTGAAACTTGACACAATAAAGTAGTTCTAAGTTCTATCTGTACCGTTTGTTTCCTCTTGAACTAGCCCTAGTAGGGAGTTGTGAAACACACTTTCGTTTGGAAGAGGTTGCCAAGCTTCTAAAATACTACGAGTGTCCTGAAATCTCAGCATATGTTTTTTCACCCAATCTTGAAGATACTTGGGGGTAATGAGCAGTACACCAATCCCACTTGGCTTAGCAAATTTCGTTCTTCTAGGTTGAAGGATTCGTTTGCAACAAGAGTTTGATTTTTCAGGTTTCACTCTGTTTTCTCTTATATTGATACATGAATTTGGAACTCTAAATCAAGCACGGATTGTGCTAGCCCCTTGAAATTTGACACAGTAAATTAGTTCTAAGTTCTATCTGTATGGTTTGTTTCCTCTTGAAGTTTCCCTAGGAGGGAGTGGTGAAACACACTTTTGTTTGGAAGAGGTTGCCAAGCTTCCAAAATACTACGAGTGTCCTGAAATCTCAGCATATGTTTTTTCACCCAATCTTGAAGATACTTGGTGGTAATGAGCAGTACACCAATCCCACTTGGCTTAGCAAATTTCGTTCTTCTAGGTTGAAGCATTCGTTTCCAATAAGAGTTTGAATTTTCAGGTTTCACTCTGTTTTCTCTTATATTGATACATGAATTTGGAACTCTAAATCAAGCACGGATTGTGCTATCCCCTTGAAACTTGACACAATAAAGTAGTTCTAAGTTCTATGTGTATGGTTTGTTTCCTCTTGAAGTAGCCTTAGGAGGGAGTGGTGAAACACACTTTCGTTTGATACGGGTTGCCAAGCTTCCAAAAAACTACGAGTGTCCTGAAATCTCAGCATATGTTTTTGCACCCAATCTTGAAGATACTAGGTGATAAGGAGCAGTACACCAATCCCACTGGGTTCAGCAAATTTCGTTCTTCTAGGTTGAAGCATTCGTTGGCAGTAAGAGTTTGAAATTTCAGGTTTCACTCTGTTTTCTCCTATATTGATAGATGAATTTGGAACTCCAAATCAAACACGGTTTGTGCTAGCCCCTTGAAACTTGACACAATAAAGTAGTTCTAAGTTCGATCTGTATGGTTTGTGTCCAATTGAAGTTTCCCTAGGAGGGAGTGGTGAAACACACTTTCGTTTGGAAGAGGTTGCCAAGCTTCCAAAATACTACGAGTGTCCTGAAATCTCAGCATATGTTTTTTCACCCAATCTTGAAGATACTTGATGGTAATGAGCAGTACACCAACCCACTTGGCTCAGCAAATTTCGTTCTTCTAGGTTGAAGGATTCGTTTGCAACAAGAGTTTGAATTTTCAGGTTTCACTCTGTTTTCTCTTATATTGATACATGAATTTGGAACTCTAAATCAAGCACGGATTGTGCTAGCCGCTTGAAACTTGACACAATAAAGTAGTTCTAAGTTCTATGTGTATGGTTTGTTTCCTCTTGAAGTAGCCCTAGGAGGGAGTGGTGAAACACACTTTCGTTTGAAACGGGTTGCCAAGCTTCCAAAAAACTACGAGTGTCCTGAAATCTCAGCATATGTTTTTTCACCCAATCTTGAAGATACTTGGTAGTAAGGAGCAGTACACCAATCCCACTTGGCTCAGCAAATTTCGATCTTCTAGGTTGAAGCATTCGTTGGCAGTAAGAGTTTGAATTTTGAGGTTTCACTCTGTTTTCTCCTATATTGATAGATGAATTTGGAACTCGAAATCAAACACGGTTTGTGCTAGCCCCTGGAAACTTGACACAATAAAGTAGTTCTAAGTTCTATCTGCATGGTTTGTGTCAAATTGAAGTTTCCCTAGGAGGGAGTGGTGAAACACACTTTCGTTTGGAAGAGGTTGCCAAGCTTCCAAAATACTACGAGTGTCCTGAAATCTCAGGATATGTTTTTTCACCCAATCTTGAAGATACTTGGTGGTAATGAGCCGTATACCAAGCCCACTTGGCTCAGCAAATTTCGTTCTTCTAGGTTGAAGCATTCGTTTGCAATAAGAGTTTGAATTTTCAGGTTTCACTCTGTTTTCTCCTATATTGATACATGAATTTGGAACTCTAAGTCAAGAACGGTTTGTGCTAGCCCCTTCAAACTTGACACAATAAAGTAGTTCTAAGTTCTATCTGTATGGTTTGTTTCCTCTTGAAGTTGCCTTAGGAGGGAGTGGTGAAACACACTTTCTTTTGAAAGAGGTTGCCAAGCTTCCAAAATACTAGAGTGTCCTGAAATCTCAGCATATGTTTTTTTACAAAATCTTGAATATCCTTGGTGGTTATGAGCAGTACACCAATCCCACTTGGCTCAGCAAATTTCGTTCTTCTAGGTTGAAGCATTCGTGTGCAATAAGAGTTTGAATTTTCAGGTTTCACTATGTTTTCTCCTATATTGATACATGAATTTGGAACTCTAAATCAAGCACGGTTTGTGCTAGCCCCTTGAAACTTGACACAATCAAGTAGTTCTAAGTTCTATGTGTATGGTTTGTGTCCAATTGAAGTTTCCCTAGGAGGGAGTTGTGAAACACACTTTCGTTTGGAAGAGGTTGCCAAGCTTCCAAAATACTACGAGTGTCCAGAAATCTCAGCATATGTTTTTTCACCCAATCTTGAAGATACTTGGTGGTAATGAGCAGTACACCAATCCCACTTGACTCAGCAAATTTGGTTCTTCTAGGTTGAAGCATTCGTTTGCAATAAGAGTTTGAGTTTTCAGGTTTCACTCTGTTTTCTCCTATATTAATACATGAATTTGGAACTCTAAATCAAGAATGGATTGTGCAAGCCCCTTGAAACTTGACACAATAAAGTAGTTATAAGTTGTATCTGTACGGTTTGTTTCCTCTTGAAGTTGCCCTAGGAGGGAGTGGTGAAGCACACTTTCGTTTGAAAGGGGTTGCCAAGCTTCCAAAAAACTATGAGTGTCCTGAAATCTCAGCATATGTTTTTTCACCCAAACTTGAAGATACTTGGGGGTAATGAGCAGTACACCAATCCCACTTGGCTAAGCAAATTTCGTTCTTCTAGGTTGAAGCATTCGTTTTCAATAAAATTTTGAAATTTCGGGTTTCATGCTGTTTTCTCCTATATTTATACATGAATTTGGAACTCTAACTCAAACACGGTTTGTGCTAGCCCCTTGAAACTTGACACAATAAATTAGTTCTAAGTTCTATCTGTATGGTTTGTTTCCTCTTGAAGTTTCCCTAAGAGGGAGTGGTGAAACACACTTTCGTTTGGAAGAGGTTGCCAAGCTTCCAAAATACTACGAGTGTCCTGAAATCTCAGCATATGTTTTTTCACCCAATCTTAAAGATACTTGGTGGTAATGAGCAGTACACCAATCCCACTTGGCTCAGCAAATTTCGTTCTTCTAGGTTGAAGCATTCGTTTCCAATAAGAGTTTGAACTTTCAGGTTTCACTCTGTTTTCTCTTATATTGATACATGAATTTGGAACTCTAAATCAAGCACGGATTGTGCTATCCCCTTGAAACTTGACACAATTAAGTAGTTCTAAGTTCTATGTGTATGGTTTGTTTCCTCTTGAAGTAGCCCTAGGAGGGAGTGGTGAAACACATTTCGTTTGAAACGGGTTGCCAAGCTTCCAAAAAATACGAGTGTCCTGAAATCTCAGCATATGTTTTTTCACCCAATCTTGAAGATACTTGGTGATAAGGAGCAGTACACCAATCCCACTGGGTTCAGCAAATTTCGTTCTTCTAGGTTGAAGCATTCGTTGGCAGTAAGAGTTTGAAATTTCAGGTTTCACTCTGTTTTCTCCTATATTGATAGATGAATTTGGAACTCCAAATCAAACACGGTTTGTGCTAGCCCCTTGAAACTTGACACAATAAAGTAGTTCTAAGTTCGATCTGTATGGTTTGTGTCCAATTGAAGTTTCCCTAGGAGGGAGTGGTGAAACACACTTTCGTTTGGAAGAGGTTGCCAAGCTTCCAAAATACTACGAGTGTCCTGAAATCTCAGCATATGTTTTTTCACCCAATCTTGAAGATACTTGGTGGTAATGAGCAGTACACCAACCCACTTGGCTCAGCAAATTTCGTTCTTCTAGGTTGAAGGATTCGTTTTCAATAAAATTTTGAAATTTCGGGTTTCACCCTGTTTTCTCCTATATTTATACATGAATTTGGAACTCTAACTCAAACACGGTTTGTGCTAGCATCTTGAAACTTGAAACAATAAAGTAGTTCTAAGTTCTATATGTATGGTTTGTTTCCTCTTGAATTTTCCCTAGGAGGGAGTGGTGAAACACACTTTCGTTTGGAAGAGGTTGCCAAGCTTCCAAAATACTACGAGTGTCCTTAAATCTCAGCATATGTTTTTTCACCCAATCATGAAGATACTTGGTGGTAAGGAGCAGTACACCAATCCCACTTGGCTCAGCAAATTTCGTTCTTCTAGGTTGAAGCATTCGTTTCCAATAAGAGTTTGAATTTTCAGGTTTCACTCTGTTTTCTCTCATATTGATACATGAATTTGGAACTCTAAATCAAGCACGGATTGTGCCAGCCCCTTGAAACTTGACACAATAAAGTAGTTCTAAGTTCTATATGTATGGTTTGTTTCCTCTTGAAGTAGCCCTAGGAGGGAGTGGTGAAACACACTTTCGTTTGAAACGGGTTGCCAAGCTTCCAAAAAACTAGGAGTGTCCTGAAATCTCAGTATATGTTTTTTCACCCAATCTTGAAGATACTTGGTGATAATGAGCAGTACACCAATCCCACTGGGTTCAGCAAATTTCGTTCTTCTAGGTTGAAGCATTCGTTGGCAGTAAGATTTTGAATTTTCAGGTTTCACTCTGTTTTCTCCTATATTGATAGATGAATTTGGAACTCCAAATCAAACACGGTTTGTGCTAGCCCCTTGAAACTTGACACAATAATGTAGTTCTAAGTTCTATCTGTATGGTTTGTGTCCAATTGAAGTTTCCCTAGGAGGGAGTGGTGAAACACACTTTCGTTTGGAAGAGGTTGCCAAGCTTCCAAGAAACTACGAGTGTCCTGAAATCTCAGCATACGTTTTTTCACCCAATCTTGAAGATACTTGGTGGAAATGAGCAGTACACCAATCCCACTTGGCTAAGCAAATTTCGTTCTTCTAGGTTGAAGCATTCGTTGGCTGTAAGAGTTTGAAATTTGAGGTTTCACTCTGTTTTCTCCTATATTGATAGATGAATTTGGAACTCCAAATCAAACACGGTTTGTGCTAGCCCCTTGACACTTGACACAATAAAGTAGTTCTAAGTTCTATGTGTATGGTTTGTGTCCAATTGAAGTTTCCCTAGGAGGGAGTGGTGAAACACACTTTCGTTTGGAAGAGGTTGAAAAGCTTCCAAAATACTACGAGTGTCCTGAAATCTCAGCATATGTTTTTTCACCCAATCTTGAAGATACTTGGTGGTAAGAGCAGTACACCAATCCCACTTGGCTCAGTAAATTTCATTCTTCTAGGTTGGAGCATTCGTTTGCAATAAGAGTTTGAATTTTCAGGTTTCACTCTGTTTTCTCCTATATTGATACATGAATTTGGAACTCTAAATCAAGCACGGTTTGTGCTAGCCCCTTGAAACTTGACACAATAAAGTAGTTCTAAGTTCTATCTGTACGGTTTGTTTCCTCTTGAAGTAGCCCTAGGAAGGAGTTGTGAAACACACTTTCGTTTGGAAGAGGTTGCCAAGCTTCCAAAATACTACGAGTGTCCTGAAATCTCAGCATATGTTTTTTCACCCAATCTTGAAGATACTTGGGGGTAATGAGCAGTACACCAATCCCACTTGGCTCAGCAAATTTCGTTCTTCTAGGTTGAAGCATTCGTTTTCAATAAAATTTTGAAATTTCGGGTTTCACGCTGTTTTCTCCTATATTTATACATGAATTTTAACTCTAACTCAAACACGGTTTGTGCTAGCCCCTTGAAACTTGACACAATAAATTAGTTCTAAGTTCTATCTGTATGGTTTGTTTCCTCTTGAGGTTTCCCTAGGAGGAAGTGGTGAAACACACTTTCGTTTGGAAGAGGTTGCCAAGCTTCCAAAATACTACGAGTGTCCTGAAATCTCAGCATATGTTTTTTCACCCAATCTTGAAGATACTTGGTGGTAATGAGCAGTACACCAATCCCACTGGGCTCAGCAAATTTCGTTCTTCTAGGTTGAAGCATTCGTTTCCAATAAGAGTTTGAATTTTCAGGTTTCACTCTGTTTTCTCTTATATTGATACATGAATTTGGAACTCTAAATCAAGCACGGATTGTGCTAGCCCCTTGAAACTTGACACAATAAAGTAGTTCTAAGTTCTATGTGTATGGTTTGTTTCCTCTTGAAGTAGCTTTAGGAGGGAGTGGTGAAACACACTTTCGTTTCAAACGGGTTGCCAAGCTTCCATAAAACTACGAGTGTCCTGAAATCTCAGCATATGTTTTTTCACCCAATCTTGAAGATACTTGGTGATAAAGAGCAGTACACTAATACCACTGGGTTCAGCAAATTTCGTTCTTCTAGGTTGAAGCATTCGTTGGCAGTAAGAGTTTGAATTTTCAGGTTTCACTCTGTTTTCTCCTATATTGATAGATGAATTTGGAACTCCAAATCAAACACGGTTTGTGCTAGCCCCTTGAAACTTGACACAATAAAGTAGTTCTAAGTTCTATCTGTATGGTTTGTGTCCAATTGAAGTTTCCCTAGGAGGGAGTGGTGAAACACACTTTCGTTTGGAAGAGGTTGCCAAGCTTCCAAGAAACTACGAGTGTCCTGATATCTCAGTATACGTTTTTTCACCCAATCTTGAAGATACTTGGTGGAAATGAGCAGTACACCAATCCCACTTGGCTAAGCAAATTTCGTTCTTCTAGGTTGAAGCATTCGTTTTCAATAAAATTTTGAAATTTCGGGTTTCACGCTGTTTAGTCCTTTATTTATACATGAATTTGGAACTCTAACTCAAACACGGTTTGTGCTAGCCCCCTTAAACTTGACACAATAAATTAGTTCTAAGTTCTATCTGTATGGTTTGATTCCTCTTGAAGTTTCCCTAGGAGGGAGTGGTGAAACACACTTTTGTATGGAAGAGGTTGCCAAGCTTCCAAAATACTACGAGTGTCCTGAAACCTCAGCATATGTTTTTTCACCCAATCTTGAAGATACTTGGTGGTAATGAGCAGTACACCAGTCCCACTTGGCTCAGCAAATTTCGTTCTTCTAGGTTGAAGCATTCGTTTCCAATAAGAGTTTGAATTTTCAGGTTTCACTCTGTTTTCTCTTATATTGATACATGAATTTGGAACTCTAAATCATGAACGGATTGTGCTAGCCCCTTGAAACTTGACACAATAAAGTAGTTCTAAGTTCTATCTGTATGGTTTGTGTCCAATTGAAGTTTCCCTAGGAGGGAGTGGTGAAACACACTTTCGTTTGAAACGGGTTGCCAAGCTTCCAAAAAACTACGAGTGTCCTGAAATCTCAGCATATGTTTTTTCACCCAATCTTGAAGATACTTGGTGATAATGAGCAGTACACCAATCCCACTGGGTTCAGCAAATTTCGTTCTTCTAGGTTGAAGCATTCGTTGGCAGTAAGAGGTTGAATTTTCAGGTTTCACTCGGTTTTCTCCTATATTGATAGATGGATTTGGAACTCCAAATCAAACGCGGTTTGTGCTAGCCCCTTGAAACTTGACACAGTAAAGTAGTTCTAAGTTCTATCTGTACTGTTTGTTTCCTCTTGAAGTAGCCCTAGGAGGGAGTTGTGAAACACACTTTCGTTTGGAAGAGGTTGCCAAGCTTCCAAAATACTACGAGTGTCCTGAAATCTCAGCATATGTTTTTTCACCCAATCTTGAAGATACTTGGGGGTAATGAGCAGTACACCAATCCCACTTGGCTAAGCAAATTTCGTTCTTCTAGGTTGAAGCATTCGTTTTCAATAAAATTTTGAAATTTCGGGTTTCACGCTGTTTTCTCCTATATTTATACATGAATTTGGAACTCTAACTCAAACACGGTTTGTGCTAGCCCCTTGAAACTTGACACAGTAAAGTAGTTCTAAGTTCTATCTGTATGGTTTGTTTCCTCTTGAAGTTTCCCTAGGAGGGAGTGGTGAAACACACTTTCGTTTGGAAGAGGTTGCCAAGCTTCCAAAATATTACGAGTGTCCTGAAATCTCAGCATATATTTTTTCACCCAATCTTGAAGATACTTGGTAGTAAGGAGCAGTACACCAATCCCACTTGGCTCAGCAAATTTCGTTCTTCTAGGTTGAAGCATTCGTTTGCAGTAAGAGTTTGAAATTTGAGGTTTCACTCTGTTTTCTCCTATATTGATAGATGAATTTGGAACTCAAAATCAAACACGGTTTGTGCTAGCCCCTTGACACTTGACACAATAAAGTAGTTCTAAGTTCTATGTGTATGGTTTGTGTCCAATTGAAGTTTCCCTAGGAGGGAATGGTGAAACACACTTTCGTTTGGAAGAGGTTGCCAAGCTTCCAAAATACTACGAGTGTCCTGAAATCTCAGCATATGTTTTTTCACCCAATCTTGAAGATACTTGGTGGTAATGAGCAGTACACCAATCCCACTTGGCTAAGCAAATTTCGTTTTTCTAGGTTGAAGCATTCGTTTTCAATAAAATTTTGAAATTTCGGGTTTCACGCTGTTTTCTCCTATATTTATACATGAATTTGGAACTCTATCTCAAACACGGCTTGTGCTAGCCCCTTGAAACTTGACACAATAAATTAGTTCTAAGTTCTATGTGTATGGTTTGTTTCCTCTTGAAGTAGCCCTAGGAGGGAGTGGTGAAACACACTTTCGTTTGAAACGGGTTGCCAAGCTTCCAAAAACAATACTAGGAGTGT